>NC_057719.1:38425716-38474817 GCF_004010195.1 Chiloscyllium plagiosum
GAAGTGAAACTAACATGGTATTCGAACAGATGAAAGACTCAACAGACAAGACAATCAATTCTTCAATGTATAATTTCAGTTACATCACACTGCAAATTTTTGCTATAAATTCTGTATTACGATCGAGCCCTCCACAATCACCTGATGAAGGAGCGTCGCTCCGAAAGCTAGTGTGCTTCCAATTAAACCTGTTGGACTATAACCTGGTGTTGTGTGATTTTTAACTTTGTACATCCCAGTCCAACACCGGCATCTCCGAATCCTAAAATGTATGTTTGGATCCAATATCTAGAACATAGAACATAGAACATTACAGCGCAGTACAGGCCCTTCGGCCCTTGATGTTACGCTGACCTGTGGAACCAATCTCAAGCCCATCTATCCTACGCTATTCCATTTTCATCCATATGTTTATCCAATGACCATTCAAATGCCCTTAAAGCTGTCTCCAAAGAGAATATGAGAAGAATTCAATCTCAAATTCTATAGGAGCTAAGTTCTTTTCCAACCTGGATATTGGTAAAGGAAACGCCAGAAATGATTACTTTCAGATTATTACTAATTATTACTTTCAGAGCATATTTGGAGCATATGGCTTCCAGAGACTAACACTCAGTCTATCTGTCAAGCAGGGTCTCTTATTGCAGCAGAATCACAGAAAATAGTCCTGGATGTGTTTGTTTTGCTGATTATATTGTAGTGATGGACAAAACCCAAGAAGACCTCGTCCAAAATCTACACACTAAGATGGCAGCAGCTGATCATCAAGTATTCTCCTTTAACAGCAAGATATGTTTGGAGAATGTCAATCACCATTTTGGTTTTATTTGTTCAGGTAATGGGATCTGTCCTGACCCAGGCACACACCTCCTCCCAAAGCTAAAGAAGACCTGCAGAGTCCTCCCTGTTTTCATGTAACTTCCTAGCTACACATAAGTATTTCCAACCAAGCAGCGCCATTGTAACACCTATTAATAAAATAAATCCTGTATGTGGGGCAGGGGAATCATCAACACATATTCAAATCACTCAGGCGAGCATTGTCAGCAGAAACTTGTAACCCAACGTAATGCAACTTGAGGAAGAAGGCAATTCTGCAAGCTGATGGTCTCAGGAAGGATTAGGAGCATGCATCATACAAACTGCCAAGCCAGTTACCTTTGGATCGAAAAGTTAAACTTGCTGTGTTGTTTGATTTCATAAGATTTCATACATACCTGTTTGATAAGCAATTCACTGTGGAAACCACTCACAAACCCTTGGAAATGATTTGGCTCGAACCATTAATGAATGCATCTCCTAGTCAACAACAACTTCTCATAAAAGTTCCGGAATGCAATTTTGACATCAACGACAAGCCTGGTACAAAAATGGCTACCTCAGACCAGCTAGGCAGAATCCAAATAGCAATGCAGAAATCCCATTGCACCAACAAGCAAACAGGATGTATATCAAGGTCAAGGTCAAATGTAATCAACTTTAGGAAGAAGTACTTAATAATCTGTAACTGGATACACTTTGGAATGTTATTATGGACAGAAAGCCTGACACAACACAAAGAGGTGCCAGACATATGCTTCAATTTTATATGCTTTTGGTCATACAAGAGACAAAATTGGTATCTTAAGAGAGTAATTTTTATAGGGAAACAATTGCATGTATCCACGACTCTCCACCAGGACATAGTTTCATACTTTCAGCAGGGATATATTGGCATGGAGTTGTTGTGGTACCAAACAATTGGGAAACACAGATACAGGTTATGATTGTTTATTCATCTATATGTCCGGGCTGCATCCTTGTTTCTAACACCATACTCCCTGATCCTTTTCTTGAATCTCATCCAGTGTAGAGTACATTCATTAATCTTCTGTTTTGCTCTTTCCTACTTACATCTTATATCACTCAAAGACACTGTTCAACTCTTCCAGAGCCATCAAAATGGTTCATCAGGAGTCAACAGTGACATAGAGAAAACAGTGAGGATGTGGAAGGTATAAAATAAATGAAGAGTTCTTGGAATGAACAGTTTCCTAAAACTATGTTCTAGAGCCAACTGCAGAGACCAGGTATTGCGCAATCAGATATGATTAATTAATAACCTCATAGAGAAGGCATCCTTACATAATGGCCATCATAATATGATTCAATTTTAAATTCAGTTGAGATAGAGAGAGAGGGAGAGAGAGAGGGGCCGCGGGGGTGTGTGGAGTGGAGTCCAAGAATATAACTTTAAACTTAAGGGCAATTATGACAGTATGCAAGCAAATACCAAAACAGGGATAGCAATTTATACTGAGGTAACAATCTGGAACATATTGAATCAGTTGGGCAAATTATCAAAATGGCATCAATAATCCTAGTTAGAATTTAACTTTAAGTAAAGTGCATAGGAAAACAGAATTGACAATAATATCCATGAATGCTGCTTAATTTAAGTGAATCTACAGCAGATAGTGTATGTGTTATGATACTTGGCTGGGCTCGAATTGTGCTATGGTACAGGATTGGACACTAAATTTATGTTGTGATCTTGCTCGGGATGAGTAATTTTTATTGAAAGAGTAAACAAAATGTGAAATCCTAAGCACGTAAGGCCCACTCCTAGCTCCCAGGGGTTTTCTTGAGCCTTAATCACAGATGTAACTGCTCCATCTGGTTCTCAGGACGTTTCTGAGTCTTAACTGCTTCGAAGCTATACAGCTTTCTAGTTGGAGCTTCCCCACTTAAGTACCTGACAGATGAGCAGCTTGAAGGCAGCAATTTTCTGCTTTCACTGTCTCTGACTAACTGATGAAAACTAAACATTCAGGAAACCTTTGGAAGGCTTACCACAAGCCCTGGCTTTGCTGTTAGATAGCACCGACTTTAGCAGTCATTCTAACACCATGTTCCCTGAATGATATAATTATCCAGCTAGCTTCCTGTCCACAGCTGCCAACCCTGAACACACCCCATACAAATGGATACAAAAGAAGGACATGTGTCAAATAATTCAAATAGCAGCTTTCTCATCTCTGAATCAGCAGTAGTGGTTTCAAGTCCCATGCCAAGACATGGGCAAAAGCATTAAACAGCACTTCTGGAAGTGCTTTCTTTTCTTGTTATAGTGTCATGGAATCTTACTGCATGGAAACTTCACACGAGACATTAAACTGAGGCCACATTCTCTATGAGGTGGATGTCATAGAGTCACAGAAATGTACAGCACGGAAACTGACCCTTCCGTCTAACTCGTCCATGCTGACCTGATATTCTAAACTAATCTAGTCCCATTTGCCAGCACTTGGCCCATATCCTTCTAAACCTTTCCTATTCATATACCTATCCAGATGCCTTTTAAATGTTGCAATTGTACTAGCCTCCACCACTTCCTCTGGCAGCTCATTCCATACACGCACCACCCTTTGTGTGAAAAAAATGCCCCTTAGATACCTTTTAAATCTTTCCCCTCTCACCCTAAACCTAAACCCTCTATTTGTGGAATCCCCTACCTCAGAGAAAAGACTGAGTCTATTTACCCCATCCATGTCTCTCATGATTTTATAAACCTCTATAAGGTCACCCCTCAGCCTCTGACACGCTATGGAAAACAGCCCCAGCCTATTCAACCTCTCCCTATAGCTCAAATCTTCCAACTCTAGCAACATCCTTGTAAATCTTTTCTGAATCCTTTCAAATTTCACAACATCTTTCCAATAAGAAGGAGATCAGAATTGCATGCAATATTCCAACAATGGCCTAACCAATATCCTGTACAGCCACAACATGACCTCCCAACTCCTGTACTCAATACTCTGACCAATAAAGGAAAGCATACCTATCTACCTGCAACTCCACTTTCAAGGAGCTATGAACCTGCACTCCAAGATCTCTTTGTTCAGCAACACACCTTAGGACCTTACCATTAAGTGTATAAGTCCTGCTAAGATTTGCCTTTCCAAAATGCAGCACCTCGCATTTATCTGAATTAAACTCCATTTGCCACTTCTCAGCCCATTGGCCCATCTGGTCCAGATCCTGTTGCAATCTGAGGTAACCCTCTTCACTGTCCACTACACCTCCAATTTTGGTGTCATCTGCAAACTTACTAACTGTGCCTCCTATGTTCACCTCCAAATCATTTATATATGTGACAAAAAGCACTGAATCTAGCACCAATCCTTGTGGCACTCCACTGGTCATAGGCCTCCAGTCTGAAAAGCAACCCTCTACCACCACCCTCTGTCTTCTACCTTCAAGCCTGTTCTGTATCCAAATGGCTAGTTTTCCCTGTATTCCATGAGATCTAACCTTGCTAATCAGTCTACCATGAGGAAGCTTGTCAAACACCTTACTGAAGTCCATATAGATCACGTCCATCATTCTGCCCTCATCAATCCTCTTTGTTACTTCTTCCAAAAATCCAATCAAGTTCGTGAGACATGATTTCCCACGCACAAAGCCATGCTGACTATCCCTAATCAGTCCTTGCCTTTCCAAATACATGTACATCCTGTCCCTCTGGATTCCCTCCAACAACTTGCCCACCACCAACATTGGGCTTACCGGTCTATAGTTCTCTGGCTTTTCCTTACCACCTTTCTTAAGCAGTGGCACCACATTAGCCAGTCTTCCAGCACCTCACCTGTGACTATCGATGATACAAATACTTCAGCAAGGGGCCCAGCAATCACATTCCTAGCTTCCCATAGAGTTCTAGGGTACACCTGATCAGATCCTGGGGATTTATCCACTTCTTTGTGATTCAAGACAACCAGCACTTCCTCTTCTATAATATGGACATTTTTCAATATGTCACTGTCTATTTTCCCACATCCTATATTTTTATGTCCTTTTTCACAGTAAACACTGACGCAAAATACTCATTTAGTATCTCCCCCATCTTCTGCGGCTCCACACAAAGGCCGCCTTGCTGATCTTTGAGGAGCCTATTCTCTCCCCAGTTACCCTTTTGTCCTTAACGTATTTGTAAAAAGCTTTGGATTCTGCTTAACCTTATTTGCCAAAGCTATCTCATGTCTCCTTTTTGCCCTCCTGATTTCCCTCCGAAGTGTACTCCTACTGCCTTTATACTCTTATAAGGATTCACGATCTCTGCTGTCTATACCTGACAAATGCTTCCTTCTTTGTCAATTTCTTTAGTCATCCAGCATTCCCTATACCGACCAACCTTTCCTTTCACCCTAACAGGAATATACTTTCTCTGGACTCTCGTTATCTCATTTTTGATGGTTTCCCATTTTCCAGCCATCCCTTGTCCTGCGAACATCTGCCCTCAATCAGCTTTTGAAAGTTTTTGCTTAACATCATCAAAATTGGCCTTCCTCCAATTTAGAACTTCAACTTTTAGATCTGGTCTATCCTTTTCTATCACTATTTTAAAACTAATAGATTTATGGTTGCTGGTCCCAAAGTGCTTCCCCACTGACACCTCAGTCACCTGCCCTGCCTTATTTCCCAAGAGTAGGTCAAGTTTTGCACCTTCTCTTGTTGGTACATCCACTTACTGAATCACATTTTCTTATACACACTTACCAAACTCCTCTCCATCTAAACCCTTGACACTATGGCAGTCCCAGTCAATGTTTGGAAAGTTAAAATCCTCCACCATAACCACCCTATTATTCTGAGATCTCCTTACAAATTTGTTTCTCAATTTCCTGCTGACTACTAGGAGGTCTATAATACAATTCCAATAAGGTAATCATCCCTTTCTTATTTCTCAGTTCCACCCAAATAACTTCCCTGAATGTATTCCCAGGAGTATCCTCCCTAAAGTACAGCTGTAATACTAACCAGAAACAAGAAACAAAAAAAAGCAAAGAAAATTATAGCATAGGAACAGGCCCTTTGGCCCTCCAAGCCTGCACCTATCCAGATCCACTATCTATCTCCTATCTAAAAAACACAACCCTCTCTCCTCCCTTGCCCCCTTTTGTGTCCTTCCTCTAGCATTTGTATCCTGGAGCATTAAACTGCTGGTCCTGTCCATCCCTGAACCATGTTCCTGTAATTGCTATGATATCCCAGTTCCTGTTCCTAACCATGCTCTGAGATCATCTGCCTTCCCTGTTAGGCATCTTGCCAAATGCAGTTTGGCTTATCAGCCCAACCTTGTACTCTGCTTTGTCCCTGCCTGCCCTGATTGTTTGACACGTTCCTTTTCCCAACTGTACCAGTCTCAGATTGATCTCTTTCTTCATTATTTCCCTGGGTCCCACTCCCCAGCCTTACTAGTTTAAATCCTCCCGAACAGCTCTAGAAAATCTCCCTGCCAGTATATTAGTCCCCTTCCAATTTAGGTGCAATCCATCCTCCTTGTACAGGTCACCTCTACCCCAGAAAAGATTCCAATGATCCGAAAATGTGAATCCTTCTCCTCTGCACCATCTCCTCAGTCACACTTTCATGTTTTCTATCCTCCTATTCCTACCCTCACTAGCTTGTAGCACCGGAAATAATCCAGATATTACTACCCTCAAAGACCTCCTTTTGAAACTCCTGCCTAACTGCCTATACTCTCCCTTCAGAATCTCATCATTTTCTTTTCCTATGTCATTAGTACAAATGTGTACAATGACCTCCTGCTGGGCCCTCTCCCCTTTGAGAACATTCTGCACCCTCTCGGAGATATCCTTGATCCTGGCACCAGGGAGGTAACACACCATTTTAATTTTTCACTGCTGGCTGCAGAAATGTCTAGGTAAAAACAATGACTGCAGATGCTGGAAACCAGATTCTGGATCAGTGGTGCTGGAAGAGCACAGCAGTTCAGGCAGCATCCGAGGAGCAGTAAAATCGATGTTTTGTGTCCCAAATGTAAAATAGAGGTGGGCACTCTTGTACATTGCCTATGGACCTGTCATAAGATCCGTAGATACTGGACTAAAGTAGCAAGTACCCTGACAGAAATTTTAGGATCAGAAATTAAAGTGGACCTTTTTGGGCTTTTCGAACTTTCCCTCTCTGGACATGCACGGGAAGAGACTATTTTCTATTCTCTCTTTCTGTGCAAGGAAAAATATTTTGGTAAACTGGGTGGCTGAGGCCCCCCCTGGACTTTCAGATTGGCACAGACTAATTATGGAATGTATTCCCCTTGACTTCCTTACAAATATGGTGCACCAAAAGACCGAATTATTTTATAAAATATGGCAGCCCTTCTTGAATTGTATGAATACAGATATTTCGGCTATCCTAACAAGGGCTTTTATTTAATTGAGATTACGAACCTGGCTGGTCCGGGGCCCCTTGGGAGAGGAATCCCGCACGAACATGGGTTTTGTTACATTTGATGTTAACACATTCCGAGCGTGTATCTCACTACCCAATTTCTGTGTTATCCATTGTTTTTTTTCTCTTTCTCTTATTTGAATAATGTAAGAGACTTAAATATACACTCTGGTTAGTTGTAGGTTAGATTAGTAGTTAGTTGAGTTTTGGGTTTTTTTCTCAGTATTTTTCTTCATGGGGACAGTGCTGAGCTGGAAGTTTGAAACTAGGATGAGGTGGGGGGAGGGGAAATGAGGAAACTTTTGAAGTCCACATTGATGCCCTGGGATTGAAGTGTTCCGAGGCGGAAGATGAAGTGTTCTTCCTCCAGGCATCTGGTGGTGAGGGAGCGGCGGTGAAGGGAGCCCAGGATCTGTCTGTGCCTCTGACGAGAGAATCCCGACCACAAACGATTGCTTGGAACTGAAAGATCCCAAGACACAACTTTGAAGAAAAGTAGGTAATTGTCCTCAGTCTGCTCGTCAATATTTATTCCTCAATCAGCATCACAAGAAATATTGTCTGGTCATTATCATATGACTGCTGCCTGACCTAACAGAAGCTACAATTCAACAGTACTTCATTGAATATAATGTTCTGTGAGACACCTAGTGGTCATGAAAAGCACTGTGTACCTGCAAGTCTTGTTCTTTTCTGTAACTGCAGTGGAAATTCAGAAATCAAACTAAATTGAGAGTATGGTAGGTTTATGTACATCTGTCAGACACACACAGTTAGCATGTGGAACGGATCTCAGGTCAACATGCTTTCTTCAGAATTGTTCTGATGTTAATTCTGTCTCCGTTCACAAACACTACCTGACCTGCCAATTATTTTCAACATTTTCAGCCTTCAGTCTAAATTTCCAGGATCCACAGCATTTTGCTCTGTTTCTGAAGTATACTAGAAGGCCTTCTGTTTGATTTGGTTCTCCTGCATTTATTCCTGCAGGGGACACCAGGACTTTGGTGAAGTTTACTAAAAATGAGGCCTGCTGCAGAAAGGCAATACATGACTGTGGCTTTTCATGTGATTTTATTCAGAAACACATCCATCTGGAGGTTGTGCTGCAGAGCAGAAGCTAGAAAAACGTATTCATTAAGAAATTGACTGTCCAGGAGAGGGAGGAGCTGGAAGCTGCCATGAAAATAATTACTAAGTGGATAGAACTAAAGGACTAAATTTAAGATAAGAGTCAGTGTCGCATGATGGTACTAATTGAGGTGAGCCAAAGACTTGCTTGGACTCTATCCTGTGAATGACAGAGGCAATGACAGGAAGGCAGAATGTGCTGCAGAAATGGAATAAAGAGTCATAAAAGTTACTGACTGCATAGCTTGTCTATTATGGGTGTGGCAATCCAAATATTTCAGTTAGAGTGGCATCCTCTATATCCCATTTATCTGGCAGTTCTCTATTTACTCCATGATAATAAATTTGATACCACTTTAATAGAGAGAATCTACTCAATGTAACCCTCAATACGTTACCTGCTGGCATGCCATTATTTGCATTTTGGAGACATGAGAATCAATGGATTTTCTATCACTAGGAAGTATGCAGATACGTCCATTGTGAAAATTAATGCTGATTATATACAAGTAGTATATAGTGACAATGTATTGTCAATCATACACCATTTTAAATAACACTGTAACTACAAACAATACTCCACCTATGTGGAGAGCAGCAGTTCAAGAAAGCAGATCATCAGCACCTCTCAAGGGCAACTATCAGCTGGCCAGCCAGCGATGCCTATTTCTCACATGTGAATGAGAAAAACCTATCCTTAATAATGTCTGAATACAGACATGTTTTTGGACCTTTTCAGCCTGCACGTTTCAAGACAAATGCAAGAATGTCAGATTTCATATGTTCACAAACATTGTACTACAAGAATAAAGAAGTGCTGATTCGTTGGCAATCTAAGTTATAAAATCAAAGGGAAAATACAGGCTCCAAATGCTTCCAGGTAATTCAAAAAATGCACAAATTTCAAACATATTCATAGGGTCCTAGAGCATGGAAACAGACCCTTAGGTCCAACTAGTCCACACTGACCATGTTCCCACATGTCAGACATTGTGTTTGGTAGTACTTGCAACTCAAATTCAGTATGTTGTACTCACCTGCCCACGTTTGACCCTTATCTCTTTAAGTTTTTCCTATTCATGTACTTATCCAAATGAGTTTTAAATGTTGTAACTGTATCTGCATCCACCCCTTCCTCTGGCAGTTCATTCCTCATATGAACCAATCTCTGTATAAAAAAAAGTTGTACCTTAATATTCTTTTTAAACCTTTCTCTCACCTTAAATTATGCCCCCTAGTTTTGACTTTTCATTCATTGAGACCATATCCCTGTATATGAATGTATGTTGTTTCCAGCATTTGTAAATAAGCTGCATAACTAAACTTGATCAATTATCTTAAATTGATTGTTCGTGTAGGTATTAACACACTCAGCAAGAGTTGTTTAATTGCAGAATCACAGCTAACAGCAGACAATTTGTATTGCATTTTCAAATGTGGGTTGGTTGTGTACAGTGTGTCCGCTGCCTATTGTGAACATGTTCGATTTAATCAGCCAATCATTGCAATGTACAGTCTACATACCTGGCATTATACCAGCACTGAGATCTACATAAATTTGGTGAACTGCAATTGGTAGAATGTCCTTTTGTAATAGTGGCAGTACCTTGTTTCCGTGAAGATACCACTTACATTGTAATATCTATTATTATCTGTATCGTGGCTCTCTTCAGCAATATTCAAGTTCTATGCTATTAAGCAATTATATTGTACTGCAAAAACTGAAAAGAGTTTGGTGTGGAATAATCACTAGATGGAGACAGAGTACTTTTAAGCAATGTATGTTAAAATGCAGGGAGACTTATTCATTGTCATATCGTCCAGTAATGTGTCTTCCATGAAAATTGCTAACAAGGTGCATTCTGTAACTACAGCTTAATATGTAAAACGTGTCAGATATTGTGTTTGGTAGTACTTGCAACTCAAATTCAGTATGTTGTAGATGTAAAAGATTTCAACAGCACTATTTAAACTTCAGGAAAAGTCTTCTTCAGTATGCTGACCAATATTTAATTTTTAAAAACTTAAAAACTTATCTGGTCATTCTCTCATCACTGTAGGAAGTTATTTTGGACAAATTTGCTGTGACTGTTTCTGAATGACAACAGCAAATTCACCTTTAAAGTACTTCCTTGGTTGCAAGTGAGGTGAGGAAACTCGGTATATAACTGCACATCTCTGTTCCTTTTAAAATCTCCTTACAAGAAGTTTTGCATCTTCCAGACTCCCAATAATTACCTTTGTGAAGGTAACCAAAACCAGTTAATCTAATGTGTTGCCTCCATTTTCAATATTTGTTCAATGCCTTTAAAAATTAAGTCAGAAAAAAATTCATAAAATCAGGAGATCTAAAAGATTTTATTTGTACCTTTATTGTTTCTGCCCTAAATATCCTTTTAATGATTTAATTATTAAAAAAGAAAAAGTTCTTATTTCATTACTGCTGTATCACTGATGCCTTGACCCTGGTGCCAGTGGTCTTTGACGGGCAATGAAATGACTGGGACACTACATGATGAGAGGATATTGTCTCGGAGAAAGAAACAGATGTTTGTGCTGGTTAATTACAGAGTCACAATGATAGGAGGAGTGGAGACATCTGCGGCTCATATCCTCCCTGCCCCTGTCTGAATGAGGTTGAGCTGGAAATTGCCTCCTGTGGGAAATATTGGGAGAGTGGTGAAGAGAAATGCGAAGAATAATCACCTATAGTGACACCACCTGTCTGCAGTAGGGGGTTGATTGGTGCCAAAAGTTAAATAATAGCTCTGACTTGACCATGAAATTGTAATCCCCTTCCCCCACTCTTCCATCTGGCGGTTTCTTTAAAGGAAATTCCAATAGAACTGTTGCAATTAACTAAGCATGCTTTTTGATGTATGGTTCGTTTTAGATTGCATATATAATTTAAACAAATAGTCTGGATGGGATCTCTTGGCAAGGGAGATAAATGAACATGCAGTTAAATTGTCATGCATAATGTGTATACAGTATTTCTATATGAATGTTAACTAAGTACTTGCAAATTTTGGGCTCAGAAACATTTATAAGTCAGGTAATAAGAGCTTGTGTTTCATGTTTCAACTTATCACACATCTCAGAAATGCCTTAAATTGCTTCACAAGTGAAATTGTGGCAACTGGTATAATTCCAGAAAGTACAGCAGCTAAGTTGAACACAGCATGGTCCCACAAACTAAAAGAAGACAAGTGATGGTGGTGCAGTGGTTAGTATGGCTGCCTCAAAGTGCCAGGGACCCAGGTTTGATTCCTGCCTTGGACAACTGTCTGTGTGGAGTTTGTGCATTCTCCCCATGTCTCTATGGATTTTCTCTAGGTGCTTGTTTGCTCTATGGTGTAAATTAAGTGGATTGGCTATGCCAAAGTGTCCAGGGATGTGCAGGTTAGGTGGATGAGCCATGGGAAATACAGGATTACAGGGTTAGGGTAGGAGGATGAATCTAATTGGGATACTCTTTGGAGGGTCAATGTGGACTCGACAGGCGAAATAGTCTGCTTCCACACTGTAGAAATTCTATGATCCGCTTTTTGGTTGAGGAAGGAATATTATCTGAGAAATTCCAGATCCTTCTATAATAATAATTTGAAAAAGAAAGTTTTAACGTCTACCCTAACCATTGGAATAAATGGATCATTCCTTGGTTCAACATCCTGTCAAAAGAATGATAAAGAATCTCAATGAGGCACAAGAAAAAAAAAGTGTGAAAACAAGGTTAATAGCAGGGTGGCAAAAATCCTAGTTTAAAAAATCGATTTAGACTAAGGAAGGGAGGAATGCTCGAAAGATCATAGTTAAAGGAATGAAAAGTGTGTTATAGGAACTTAAGTTTCAGTTTCAGGTTTTGGGGAACTGGAGCCAATTAAGGTCTGAGGGGACATTGAGCAATGAATAGGGGGAAAAAAAACGTTGTGATATTTTAAGATAATAAAATTACAAAGTGCTGAAAATTGAGTTTACACGTGAATGCTTTTTCAAAAGGTTGGCTTTTAAAAGAAACAGTTTTTAAACATGCAGTTGTTAACAGTTATATCATTTAGACAATAGCTAAGTTGTTTCTGTGGGCCTGGCATGGTGTGTGAATCTGTTGAGAAAACAGTAGGAATTTGGAGAGTTCCTTAACTCCCAACAGCCTGTCTAAATATAATTTAAGAAGAAAAATAACTGCTAAATTTTAGTCAGAGGGCAGGGTGCAATTAAAATAACTAGCTTGATTACAAGAAGAATTATGAGAGAGTCTCAAATGTTCTAACATGTGAACTATTTTAAACATGTCTGCAGCTAAAAATACTAGTTATTTTCTCAATATTGTTTTGTAGGAGGCTTTAGCTTGGTGACACAGGGAGCCACAACATATGGCACAAAAACCTGATGAACTTTCCTAAATTTATATCTTCATCCATTGAGCTAATGAATGGAGCCAGTGGAGCCAGTGCTTTTTCTATTTGAACTGTTGGATTAAGCCTGTGAGACAAGTAATGCAGATTCATATTTCATAACTCTGCAGAATGCAGTCTCACACTTTTTAAAAATCACCCGTGTATAGCTTATTAAGTTCACCAAGTCATCTGTGACCCTTTTATACAGGGCACAGTACATTTAGAATTTTCCAGAATAGCAAGCCTGCTGCAGTACTCAAACTTCTAGCATTCGTTGTAATTTCTGAAATAGCAATACAAAGGTATTTCATAACCTAACAATATTTATTAATCAAGATGAAAACAAAATCAACTGAAGTAACTTATTAGGAAATTATCCAAACGTATTTAAAACCACAATCATTAATCATGCAACCACTTCATGTCACTCTGCACTTTCACTTGTGTGAGATTTTTAGCCAGTGCTATGTCTATTCAGTAAGTGATTATGTCACAATATTCTAGTTTAATCACGGGGATAGGTTCAGACTTTTACTACCTAGAAGACACTGGGTGCAAATTTCAGTGTGCATGTAATTACACTATACTGTACTTCCTTATTTCCATTTCTCAGGGGCAAGATATGCCACTAGCTGCTTCCTCCAATGTACAGAGATATTGGTGTACAGAGGTACACCTCTGGAAAGCATTCTGTAAAGATATGGGTGTCCACAACTACACTCCTGCTGGCAATCTGCAAAGATTGTATACAGGTGCATATATGTACCATGACATTAACTTGCAGTATTCCAATGTCACAAAGCTTAACTGGTATGTGTTGAGATGTGGGCATTACTGTCTGGCCAGCAATTATTGCTTGTCCCTACTCAGCCCTTGAGAAGGTGGTGGTGAGCTGCCTTCTTGAACTGCCGCAATCCATATGCTGCTAGTTGACTCACAATGTCATTAGGTAGGGAATTCCAGGATTTTGAACAATAACAGTGAAGGAACTCCGATATATTTACAAGTTAGGCTGGTGAGTGGCTTGGTGGAGAACTGGCATATGGTATTGATCCCATGGAGCTGCTGCCCTTGTCCTTCTAGATGGAAGTTTGTGTACTCAAGAAATAAAAAGATGTGGCTTCAAGATGAACCCTTCAGTAATGTTATTTAAAGAGGTAGACAGCTAGATTTTTATCCCTTGCAAAGTGGCACTCAATGATTTTGGGATATTTGGTGAGGTCTAGTATCTAACAGACAGCATTGCTGTTCTTTGCAGGAGTGGATGTGAGCTGTGTATATAGAGGCTGCAACAAGTATGAGCTCAGTGGCAGCATGCATCTGAATCTGCAACATAACACAGTGGCAAGGCAGCTCTGTGCCATCCCTATACAAAGAGAAGCAAAGAATAATTAAAGAACTGTCAGCCAAAAACATTCTTCTAAAATAGTAAAAAAGTGGTGAAAGATAGGGTTTATTAGGGACCAAAAAGGAGAATTACACAGGAAGGCAAGGGGCATGGCTGAGGTATTACATGAATATGTTGCATCTGGCTTTACCAAAGAGAGAGATGCTAGCTAGGCCATGATGAAACAGGAAGTAACCCAGAGTTCACAACTGGTAAGAAAATTATGTTGGATAAGCTGTTGGAACTCAAAGTTGCCATGTTACTTGGATCAGATGAGATGCATCCAAGGAATGTGAACGAAGTGAGTAGAATTTGAGGGATACTGGCCACAATCTTTCAGTTTTCTCTAGTCTCCCTTTCAAGCCATGCATCATACTGACTTGGCAATATTTCATGGTTCCTTCAGTGTGGCTGGGTCAAAGTCATTTGTCCTCAATAGCATTATGGACAAACCTACAAAATATAGACTGCAGTGGTTTGAGAAAGCAGCTCACCACCACCTTTTCAAGGGCACTAAATGCTGGTTTTGCCAGTGATGCTCACATCCCATGTATAAACTAATAAAAAAGCCAGATAGGATGATGATTTGTTGGGACTTGTTAAGGGTCCATTATACAAATTGGCTAGCATCCTCAACATACTCAGCAACATGGCCAGCATCATGATGGGAGAACTACCTTCTCTGTAGGATTCAGGTGATGCAGGTTTTCCATCACCTGTCAATTCTGCATGGCTTCTTTCTAGCCTATCACACATTGTTCTGCAAGGACAGGCAACATATGAGTGCGAACATAGCTCTGTGATTGAGTGACATTCCTGTCATGGCTAAATAGTTGGAAGTAGGCAGCGAGATGAATTGGAGAATGGCAACATGGGTAGATGTGTGAGGGTGCGTTGGAGTTTGTTGATGTTAGTTGGGTTCTGAGCATCAGGTTGTGTTGACACCATGTGGCAGAATTGAGATCATTTGACTCTTTGTGGAACTGCTCTTGTTGATTATGACAAGTAAAATGATTCTAGAATTATTTTTCCATCTTAATTGTCCATTTGCTCTGTGAAATTAAGTACAAACAGTTTTTTCTAGTTTTTCATCATGTTAATCTGATTCAAACAGCAAGGAAAATTTAGTACAAAACAGTCTCTTTCTGACTAATCTCGGTTAGCACTGCTGCCTCACAGCACCAGGGTCCCAGGTTCGATTCCAACCTTGGGCGACTGTCTGTGTGGAGTTTGCACGTTCTCCCAGTGTCTGCGTGGGTTTCCTCCGGGTGCTCCGGTTTCCTACCACAGTCACAAAGATGTGCAGGTTAGGTGAATTGGCCATGTTAAATTACCCATAGTGTTAGGTGCATTAGTCAGGGGTAAATGTAGGGGAATGGGTCTGGGTGGGTTGCTCTTCGGAGGGTCGGTGTGGACTTGTTGGGCCGAAAGGCCTGTTTCCACACTGTAGGGAATCGAATCTAAACTAAGAAGTGTAGTCTTTGCAGTGTTAAAGTGAAACTTCCTTTTGCTAAGAAATTCCATACCGGTCTCCTACTTTATTTGTGCTCGTGGGAGCAGAAATCCCTTAATGAAGAAACAAACAGAATTTATTAACTAGTCTTGAGGATTCTGGACCTACTCTTTGGTAGTGAGAACTGGGCATAATCACAGTTGACAGTCAATATTTTAGTTACAATTAACATCTCCAGTACAGATCTCCAAAGTTACACTGTATAACACTTTATGCTGGAGTTTCTAAAATAAAGAGTAGGGATTAAAACAGATAGTGAACAACTCAATTGGTCTGAAAGCACCGATGAAGAGATAAACAGTGTCCACAAATATATCAAGTTTTGTTAAATTAACTGTAAAAATAAATTCAGCAATTTGTGGTTTGAACAATCTGCAATCACATCTATTTCACAGCACAATTCTTTTGATTTCTAATTATGCTAATTCCATTCACAGAAATTCCAACTTCATGCATTACCAAACTTTTAACCAATTTTGTCCTGAGCCATTTCTCTTACTGCTCCAATTCGAAACCTTTACATTAGTAATGTTTTCTTTGAAGACAGAAGAACTCATTTAGTATCTCAGCCATGTCCCATTTTCCACAATAAAATGCCTTTTAGATTCCTACTCATATTCTTAACTTATCATTTATGAACATTTGAATTGCGGATGAGGATACCTTCCCCTAATCTGCTCTCTCCTTCCTTTTTGCCAGTCTTTTGTACTTTTTGCATTGAGATTGATCCTGCATTATGAACATGAAATTGAAGCCTTTATTTTCAGTTTAATTTTGCATAAATTCACAGTATCTTATAGCATTTGGCGGGTTATAGCTGGATCTTTTAACAAGTTAGCCAAATCAGTTCTCTCCCTCAGGTTTTTTCAGTGTAATTAATTAGTCCTTTGTAGAACTTGATTCTATCACTCATTAATCTTAAGTACCCTATGTGTGAACAATATTCTCATTTCCCTTTGAACTATTTTTCAATAAGTTACAATTTTGACTTGATAATGCAAGTGACAAACTATATTCTATTTGATTGTAATAGTTGTAAACAGCTTCTCTGTAATGAAGAATGGCCGTATGTTAAAAGTTTTATGGTCACCTTTGCAGCTCACACACGGACTCTTTTCCATCTGAAATTCTTTGCACGACTGCGAATTGCTGCTAGAAAAATGTCCATTATTGATCATTCTTCCATTACACCGTAACTTGCGTGTTTTGCACTTGTTATGCATTTTATGCCGTGTACGACTGTGTAGTTTGTGCTGTCCATGTAGCACCCTCTGTCCTGGAGGAACGCTGTCTTGTTTTACTGTATCTGTTTTATTTGTCACTTCTATCAATATACATGTTACTCTACTCTCCTCTCCAATGCTTTGAGGTAAAAAGAATGTTACGCAAGGGCACAGCTATGTTTTAAATTATATTAGTTTTGCATGATTATTTTGAGTTTAAACCTATTTAGGTATGAACAGGTTTTGTGGAACCATACATGGTTCTTTTAATTAAGGAATGTTGATAGACTTTGGAACATTTGGGATGGTAGTTAATCACAGGGCGGGGGGAGATGGTGACACAACATTTTCATAGTCAAACAGCTTATTGCTAACTGGCTTCATTGGTGCCATATGAAGATGTAATTAAAAATGGCAGGTTGATAAAGAAAAACTGTTACAAAAGGGCTGACCGTACCTGGTGTTAAAAAAAAATTGAAGCAGATGACAGGAAATGACATCAAAATGCCCATTACAAATCCAACATAGAGAGGAGTATACTTTCTGTCAGCACTTCATATCATCAATTGGGAAGTGCCTCATCAGATGAGTTTGATCGACTCTGCAGGGTGTGGGAGAGAGAGTGCAGTGTTGAAGTCTTCTCAGATGCATGGGAAGATATTTGGGAAAATACAAAAAAAATACCAATTTGCAATAGGACCTATGCTTTACAGTTAAAGATTCTCCACAGGGTCCACTTGGCTCCAGATTGTTTGTCAACATGGAAACCAGGGGCATCTTCAACATGTCCCAAATGCAAGGTCTGTACGGGCACTCTTACCCATTGTTTCTGGTCTTGTGGTAGGCTTCAAACATACTGGAGTGCTGTTGCAGGTGCAAGACAGAGGATTTTGGGTGTAAGGGTGGAGAAGGACCCGATTTCTCTTCTTCTGGGTCTGCCCAGTCTATTCCCTGCAGTCTATTCCCTGCAGATGCGCATAAGGGAAAAAAACTTTTCAACATCCTCACTTTTTGCGCAAGAATGTCTTGCTAGGTTGGGTATCCGAACCCCCCCCCTCCCCCCAGACCTGTCAGGTTGGCAGATTGTTATGGAGCATGTTCCCATATTCCCATGGATTTTCTCACAAGTATGGTACCCCCCAAAACAGAATTTTTATAAGACATGGCACCCCGTTTTCGAATATCTGGACACAGATTTATCTGCCACACTAACAAGGGCTTTTATATAACCATAACGATTATGTTTTAAGAGTCCAATGTCCAGGGAGGACAAACTGAACGTATGAGTGTCTTGTTTGGCTGAGTTATTACTATTTATTAGTTTGTTATTGGTTATTATTTATTTAGTTTAATAGTTAGTTGGGTTTTTATTCCATATTTTTCTGTATATATTTATACATTTGTATATGAGGGTGGGTTGGATTTTGAAAAACTTTTTTTTTGTTCTGTTTTGAATGTTATAATATTTAAAAATCTATTTTTTCAATAAAAATATTTTAAAAAATGCCCATTACTCTTAAAGAAACCAATTAGAACTTGAGGATTGTCAGATCAGCCACGACCTCATTAACAACAGAGCAGACTCAATGGCCTGAATGGTATACTTCTGCTCCTATGTCTTAAGGATAGGAATAGGAGCTGATCTGAGATTGATCATGTCTTATCAATGCATTGGCAAGCCAATAAATTTCATGATATCCCGGCTTAATAAGGGTTAACAAGTGATGCTTCTTAGTGTTTCAATACACAAGATAGACAAAAGAGAGGAGAACTTCAGTCAACAGAACAAGAAATGTTTGCCTAGTTAATCAGTGTCATGAGGTGGCATGCCAAAGTGGATCAACTAAACAATCACTGCTTTTATTCAGTATAATTTATTCTGTAATTCATTTGATAAAGTTAAATTCTGCAAACCTTCTGAAAACATATTTGAAATCAGAATGATCTTGGCTGGTAAACTTTTAGATTGGCTCTTTCAACTCAATTTATAATTGTTATTGACCTCAGTCTTATGGTACAAGTGACCCCCAAAATTGTACACTACCCAGCTGCCGTGCTAATTATTTTGAATAAATCGCCTTGGGTCACTGATCCACTGCCCAGAGGAAACAATTTCGCCCTACTTGCTTTATCAAACACCTCAAAATATTGGAGGTTTTCTTAACCTGTTCTGTTTAAGGAAGAACAATCTCTCTACACACCTGAAGCCCCTCAACCTAATATTATCATGGTAAACATTCCCAGTACTCTGTCCCCAAAGTCTTGGCATCCTTCCTAAAGTGGTGGTGCCTAGAATTGGTCACAATACTTTGGCAGAACCATAACCCATAAGATATAGGAGCAGAATCAGGCCATTTGGCTCTCAAGTCTGTTCTGCTATTCGATTATGACTCTCAACACCATTCTCCTGCCTTCTCCACATAACCCTTGATAACCAGAGAATTATAAAGATTTGGGGTTGAAAGGAGAAGGGTGATTTTTGAGGATTTTGATATGGATTCACTACATGTAAAGTAGTACTTTTAATATTGCAACTAGTGAATTTGTAGAAATTTGTCTATTGTGAAGGTTCATGATATATATCATTAGGTAAGCTTGGATTCTGAAGTGGACAGAACCATTACAGATTTGACTTTGTATTTTTATATCGTATGGATAAAGGGATGTAATTTCATTTTTGAGTTGAGTGTGGTATTGTATAGGATAGTCTGGAGGTTGTATATATGCATTAAAATTAGGTCTTTGGAATATGATTTTTTTTTTGTTGAGAGTACATTTCCAGCCTATGAGCCTATCCAGTGATTGACCACCATGGGAAACAAATAATAATCAAACTTAGTCTATTAAATTAGATTTCACTAATGTGTCCAGTACTACCAGCAAGTGGAATAATGATATATGGCTTTCAATTTAAAGAATTTGATAAATATAATGCATTTCATGTACAAAAATTAAAGTCTGTCTCCATTTGGGTTATTTGTTTATAAATACAAATTTAATAAACATCATTTTTGTTCCTTTTACATTACTTCTGCAAGTAGAGCTGGCAGAACGGTCTCCAACGTGGCAAGTGTGATAGTGAGGTAATGGGACAGGATTGATTTTAAATCTGGAAAAATGTATTCTTGCAAAATACCCTACTTTTTGTCTAAAAATGCAGTTTGACCTTTACATACACATCTACACATGAAGAAAAGCAGTGTTCTGAATAGTGATAGCATGCAGTTGGGACTCCGACATTTGCAGTAGTAAAAAAAAACTTGTCCCTTAAAGAACTATGTAGCCATATTATCACTGTTTATTAACCTATGCTTTTTTTCCCTGAATATATAAGATACATACATTGTCAAATGCCTTTTTACTGGATTTCTTTCTTCAATTCTTTAGTCTTACAAGAAACTTGAGCCTTATACTCTTCTTTTAGTTTGGAATGCAGTTAGTCTATACTAACATATATCACTCCTTTAAAGCCTCATTGTTTTTTCATTACTTTACTCAAGTCTGTCTTTCTTTTGTTGCTTTATCCTGATTCCTGTCCTGTTCAGGTTCAACTGACAACTTAATATTCACCCCTCTAGTTCCAGTACTGGTACCAATACTTCAAGAATCTGAAGACTTCCTTTTAGCATCATTCTCTGTTACTACTTATTGAGGCTGCTAAAATAGTAAAGAACTTCAAAACGTGTTAATGTTCCTTTGATATTTCAGGGTCTTTGTTCACGTAGACACAGACTATTAAACAGTTTGTTACCTCCCTCTTATGCTTTATTGACAGGTCAATATTCAGTATTTTGTCAAAGCACAATTCCATAATTACAAAGAGTGGTTAGCTAATTTTTAACACTATCCACTTTCACAAATTAACATTAAAAAAAACTGTTTGTTTCACCAGTAGTGTTAGGCTCCACAGTGAGCCCTTTTAAGTAAATGAAAGAAGTTTGATTAGTTGCTTAACGTGGCACGTCACAATTATCCACTCAGTCAGGAATCTGGGTGACTAAAACATGCAAGCTCTTTGCAGTGATCTTGAACGGGAAATCATACTGCATCTGTATGAATAATAAATTGTCTCAAATACAGCACAGAAGGCACACAGGTGTGATGACAAATTGAATATACTGGCTGTGATGTATAAGCCTTTAATGCAATATGGACAATTCAATGAGTAATAATGTTATCATACACCGAACATGAGTTATATATACATTGACACACGCACACATTAATTGCATCCACCAGGAGCACATCATCTGGGTGCATATCAAAATGTACAAGACTACTGTGGATATCTTTTGATTTTAAACCAGTACAACATGTTTTGATGGTATGTATTTTCATGCAAAAACTGAATTAGAAAATGATCAAATTAATGTAGCTTTCTTGTATCCCAGAGTCCAATACCTTATATTTATACTACCTCTGATCAGCAATTAGGACAATCATATTTTGTCAAATCTTACAATAATTGTATATTTGAGAATGCAGCAGGTCCAGGTCTGGTGTTTCCCAGCATTAACATTTCTGCATTGGGTCCATAGACATTGAGAAACATAGATATGGTCTTTCACTACAATACAGCACAAAGAAAGGACATCTATGTCAAAGGTTAAAAACAGTAATACAAAAAGCAACTAAAATTCTTATTCACAGTATTATTTACTAGTGTCATGTATACCCTGAAGAAAACTTTTTTTCTTTTTTTATATATAAACTAAGATACAGGAACAGTACATGGACAATTTTATTTCACCATTTACCAACTATATTAGAAATTTGGAAGGAACGTTTGGTGTGAAAGAAGGAGTGGGCTTCACAATCCCAAAATCATTTGGTTGTTAAATGCTGCAACTTAACAACAACACTGCACAAAACCGTAATCACAAAGAATACGAGTGACACTTAGTCAGTCATTTTACTGGGCTGACAGTCAAAATAAGCTGGAAATGTTCGTAAAGGAGCCTGAATATATAATTTAATGTGCAATCAGCAAGAATTAACAGAAGAAATTATTCTCCATTCTTGGCACTTTCTTGGAGCAATTCAGCAAAAATCCATTTTGCAAGAGGAAAATAATCTATGAAATGGAGAATCCTATTGTGTAGTTTGGTGAACTGCAAAGTATTACTGGAGGCAAACGTTATGCATCACATGTGGAATGGTCCAAACCATCCAGTGTAATTTGGTTCCTGTGAGGAGAGTTTGGACTCGGTGGGCTACTTGGATTGGAGCTGTTTGAAGGAGTTGAATGTCTTGTTGAATCAGAGTCCTGCTGATAGATAAAAACAGCAAATATATTAGTTTGTTTGCTGCTAATCTACAGAAAGTATAACCACGCACTGAAAATTTTTAATTGTTACCAATCTGGGTGAACCAAACCTAACAATTGTATCTCAATACATACCTCTCTCTCAAAATCTTGATCAGGATCAGAGATATTACGTGTTGTCATAACACCTTCCCCACCTAAATAAAAGTAGTATTATCATCAAATGCAAATACAGCACTTTTGCCATTTTAAGAAATAGTACAAGTAATTCTAGATATCTTTTTAAGCAGATTTAAGATTTGTTCCTGGCAACTGCAGATAATTAGTGGAATCAACCATTTAAAATACAGATAGAAAGTATCCAAATGGAATGACCTAATAAATAGCAGGCAACATAGCTCCAAAACCTTCCTTAAACCAATAAAGACCTTCAGTAGTATCATTTCAAATTGGCACAATGTAGAGAGTCTATAATTCAAACAGCCTTGCCAAAAAGATAGGTTAAATGATGTTAAGACGACAATGGAAAGTAATAATAACTGATGAAAAAGAGGCAAAAGCAATTGAGGACAGTAAGGTTAACTGGGGCCTAAAAGTATACATTGAATGCACAACAGGTCTGTGCTTAAATACATTCCACAGCTCGTATCAATAAATTACCAATATTCTAGTTGTTCCTGAGAACTTATAGTCTCACGTATACTATTATGAAAACCACCTGTTTCCACTTTGGTAATATATCAGTTGACTTTATCCTGCAGCAGCTCATCTGCTGCCAAAATCATTATTCATGCAAGGGCTACCCTCCAGAATCAACTATTCCAACACAGGCCTGGTTGGTCTCCTACATTACACACACTGTAAATGCAAGGTCATCCAAAACTCTGTTGTCTGTCTCTCAACCCATAGTAAATGCCTTTCTTCCCTGTACCAGCTAACCTACACTGGCTTTCAGTCAAGAACTGTCTTGACTTTAAAATTCTCACGCTGGTTTTCAAATCTCTCCAAGGCTTTGCGTTTCCCCTTCTCTATAATCTGATATCTATTCTCTAACTCTGGCCACTTGTGTTTTTTCATTTATAGTAGTTCCATTATGGTGACTAAGCCTTTGGTTGCCTCACATCCAAAATTTGGAATTCTCTTCCTATACCATTTTGCCTCTATCTTGTTTTGCTCCATTAAGATACTCCTGAAATCTACCACTGACCAAATTTTTGCTCATCTGAAGTAATATCCCTTCTGTATTCGGTGTCATATTTGGTTTTATATGCTTCTCAGAAACGCCACGGGAGTTTTGTCCCATTAAAAGCTCTACATCTATAGATGTCATTTTAGAAATAAATATTAATGCAAATTACTCACATACCGAGTAGGGTAAAGTTATCCAAGTACCCATCTTGGCAGATACATTTACTTTGCATTTGAGCCTTCTATTAAGGGTCTTCTCTCTCATGAACATAAAGCTTTGTCAAATTGACTTAGCTTCAAATATTGATTCAGGTGTTATCAATCTCAAATCTGCATTATGGTAATACAATAAAATTTCTACTGGGTAGCCTCTAGTTGCATTCATTGGAAAGGGTTAGAGTACAAAAGTAAGAAAATCTTTATTCAGTTGCACAGCTTTGGTCAGGCCATACCTGGATACTGATACCCTTATCTTCCTTGCATATGGAATCCACATTTGGATTCCATGTCCAAGGAAGGATACTCTTGCATCAGAGGAATGTACCAAATTGTTCACCGAATTGATTCCAGAGATAAGAATGAGTAGGAAAAGTCTGTAACTAGGAATAAGTGTCTCAGAATAAAAGGGCGACCATTACAAACTGGGATGAAGAGAAATTTCTTCACCTCACAGATTAATCCTTGAATTTCTACCCTTAAAAAGGTGTGGACACTCAGTCAAGATTGATTTCGAGGGTTGATAAAGATAGAATTCTTTTTCTCTTTAAATGACGAGAAAAGGTGATTACATGGGTAAGTGAAGTGGAGGTCAAAGATGAGCCATGATCTTATTCAATGGCAGAAAAGGCTCAAGTGCTATATGGCTGACTGCAGCTCCTATTTTCAGTCTTTGTTTGAATTCAGTGTTCTTCTCCACAACAAATTCAAATGAACTTAAACTAGTACAAATGAACATAGAACGTTACAACACAGTACAGGCCCTTGGGCCCTCAACATTGCACCGACCTGTGAAGTGAATCTGATGCCCATCTAACTTACACCGTTCCATTATTATACATATGTAATGTCCAATGCTCATTTAAGGCTGGCCGTTCCACACCGCGACTACTCTGGAGTAAAGAAACTACCCCGAATGTCTGTCCTAAATCTATCACCCCTCAATTTCAAACTATGTCCCCTTGTGTTAGCCTTCACTAGCTGAGGAAGAAGGCTCTCACTGTCCACCCTATCTAACCTTCTGATGGACTTATATGTCTCAATTAAGTGACCTTTCAACCTTCTCCTCTCCAACAGCCTCCGTTCCCTCAGCCTTTCCTCATAAGACCTTCCTTACATACCAGGCGACGTCCTAGTAAATCTCCACTGAACCTTTTCCAAGCTTCCACATCCATCCTATAATAGTGACCAGAACTGTATGCAATACTTCAGATGTGGCCTTACCAGTATCTTGTACAGCTGAAGCATGACCTCGTGGCTCCGAAACTCAATGCCCCTCCCAATAAACGCCAACACACCATATACCTTCTTAACAACCCTAGACACCTGGGTGGCAACGTTAAGGGATTTATGCACCTGGACACAGAGCTCTGTGTTCATCTACACTGCCAAGAATTTTACCATTAGCTCAGTACTCCTGCATTCCTGTTACTTCTTCCATAGCGAATTACCTCTCACTTTTCTGCAGAGCCCAGCTCTGCATCTTATCTATGTCCCTCTGTAACCCACAACATCCTTTGGCACTATCCACAACTCTGCCTACCTTAGTGTCATCCGCAAATTTATTAGCCCATCCTTCTACACCCACATCCAGATCATTTATAAAAATGCCAAACAGCAGAGACCCCAAAACAGATCCTTGCGGCACACCACTGGTAACTGAGCTCCAGGATGAACATTTCCTTCTACCTTCTTTCAGCTAGCCAATTTCTGATCCAAACCGCTAAATCACCTTCAATCCTGAAACTCCTTATTTTGTGCAATAGCCTACCTGTGGAACTTATCAAACACCTTACCTGGTCCATATACATCACACCAGCCACTTTACCTTCACCACCTGTTTTGGCACCTTCTCGAAGTGCTCAATAATGTTTGAGAGGCACAATCTATCCTTCACAAAATCACGTTGACCATCCCTAATCAAATTATTCCTTTCCAGATGATAATAAATCCTATCTCATAACCTTTTTCAACACCTTACACACAACCGAACTAAGGCTCACTGGCCAATGATTATCAGGGTTGTACCGACTCCACTTCTTAAACAAGGGAACAACATTTGCTATCCTCCAGTCCTCTGGCACTACTCCTGTCGACAATGATGACATAAAGATCAAAGCCAAAGGCTCTGCAATCTCCTTCCTGGCTTCCCAGAGTATCAAAGGATAAATCCCATCCAGCCCCAGAGTCTTATCTATTTTCATATCTTCCAAAATTGCTAAAACCTCCTATTTGTCAACCTCAATCCCATTTAATCCTGTAGCCTGTATCTCCATATTCTCACTAATTGCCCTTTTCCATTGTGAATACTGACAAAAAATATTCATTAAGCACTTCCCTTACATCCTCAGATTCTACACACAGGTTTACAAAATTATGAGGGGCACTGATAGGATAAATAGACAAAGTCATTTCCATGGGATGGGAGAGTACAGAACTAGAGAGCATAGGTTTTGGGTGACAGGGAAAAGATATAAAAGAGACCTAAGGGGCAGAGGGTGGTACGTGTATGGAATGAGCTGCCAGAGGAAGTGGTGGAGGCTAGTACAATTGCAACATTTAAAAAGGCATTTGGATGGGTATATGAATAGGAAGGGTTAGAACAGATATGGGCCAGGTGCTGGCAGGTGGGACTAGATTGGGTTGGGATATCGGGTCAACATGGATGGGTTGGACGGAAGGGTCAGATTCCATGCTGTACATCTCTATTACTCTGACATAACTTTACACTACTATCTTCGATTGGCCCTAATCTTACTTTAGTCATTCTTTTGCTCCTGATATACCTCTAGAAGGCCTTATGGTTTTCCTTGATCCTATCTGCTGACAACTTCTCAAGTCCCCTCCTGACCCTTCTTAGCCCTCTCTTTAGATCTTTTCTGGCTAACATAACTCTCAAGCCCCCTAACTGAGCCTTCACACCTCATTCTCATAAAGGTCTTCCTCTTGACAAGAGCTTCAACTTTTTGAGTAAACCATGGCTCCCTCCCTCGACAACTACTTCCTTGCATGTTAGGTATATACTTATCAAGGACCCGCAGTAGCTGTTCCTTAAATAAACTCCATATGGATGATGATGGGATAGTATAGGGGGACGAGCTGAGAATAGTTCACAGGTCAGCGCAACATTGAGGGCCGAACTGTTCTATGTTCTATTTCAAGAACGTCCATCCCCTGCAGTTTCCTTCCCCATCCTCTGCATCCTAAATCCTGCCTAATCGCATCATAACTGCCCTTCCCTGCGGTATATACCTATTCCTGCCCATTGCTATAGTAAACGTAACCGAATTGTGGTCACTATCATCAAAGTGCTCACCTACCTCCAAATCTAACACCTGGCCAGGTCATTCCCCAGTACCAAATGTGGCATCACCCCTTGTTGGCCTGTCTATATACTATGTCAGAAAATCCTCTGGCACACATTGAACAAAAACTGACCCATCTAAACTCCTTGAACTACAGGATTCCCAGTCAATATTGGGGAAATTAAAGACCCCCATAACAACTACCCTGTTACTCTCGCTCCTATCGAGAATCATCTTTGCCATCCTTTCCTCTACATCCCTAGAACAATTCGGAGGCCAATAGAAAACCCCCAACAGGGTGACCTCTCCTTTCCTGTTTCTAACCTCAGCCCAAACTACCTCAGCGGACGGGTCCTCAAATCTTATCTCAGCTGCTGTAATACTACCTTTGATTAACAATGCCAATCACTCATTTCTCTGTTCATACTGAAACATCTAAATCTTGGAATCTGCAACAACCATTCCTGTCACTCCTCTAGCCATGTATCTGAAATGGCCACAACGTCGAAATCCCAGGTATCAACTCATGCTGCAAGTTCACCCACCTTATTCCGGATGCTCCTAGCACTGAAGTATACACATTTCAAACCAACATCCTGATTGCTGGTGCCCACTCACGACCTTGTAAATCTATCCTTGACCTCACTACCCTCAACCTCCTGTACACTGGAATTACAATTCAGGTTCCATCCCCTGCTGCATTAGTTTAAACCCCCTAAACAGCCTTAGCAAACTCCCCCACTCCCTCAGGATATTGGTACCTCTCTGGTTCAGATGAAGACCAACCTATTTGTAAAGGTTCCACTTTCCTCAGGAATAGCTCTAATTATCCAAGAATCCAAAACCCTCCCTTCTGCACCATCCCTGTGGCCACGTGCTCAGCTCTACTCTCTCTCTGTTCTTCGCCACACCAGCATGTGGCACAGGCAACAAACCAGAGATAACTCTTTGTTCTAGTTCTAAGCTTCCTGTCTGAGAGCCCCACCCTTCTTTCTACCTTATGTGGACCACGACTTGGGGCTGCTCCCCCCTCCTCCTGAAGGATCCTGAAAACACGATCAGAGACACAAATGGGTAGAATTCTTTCTTTTTTAAAAAAAAATCCAGAACAAAACTTTCAAAATTTCTCTTCAACAGTCCTTTTGAGCCTGTAGGCTGGTATTGGTTACTGTTGAGAACAAGTCAGGCAACATCTGAGGAGGATCAGTGCTTCAGGCATAAGCCCTTCATCAGGAATCAGCATGTGCAGTACTCATTTTCTCCCTAGGATTATAGTTACTATCCTACTTGCTTTCTTTAGATGCCATGGAAGAGGTTTCCCTATCACTATTAATCTAGTACAGTATATTAGCAAAAACCACAAAATATTGCCTGGTCACCAGATCCATCTCTTTTCAATATCTGTTTGAGGTTGAGCCGAAAGGTTGGGCACCTTGATATGGTATTTGACCCCAAAATAGATCAGCAACATACACATGCCATGATCTATATCCATTTCCTTTCATTGTCAAATTCTATTCCTGCCATAGCTCATCTGCTGCTGAAACCCTCATCCATATGAGGGTTACCTCTAGACTTGATTAGTTTAACACATTGCTGGCTGACCTATCATCTTCTACATTCCATAAACTTAAGGTCAAATGAAACTCTGATCTACATCCTAAATCGCACAAATACCATTCAACTATTAAAAAGCCTGCTGTCCTACAGCAACTTTCAATTTTGTTTTCATGACTTTCAAATTCTTTTCCTTGTTCAGAAATTCCCTCATGGCTTTGTCCCTGTCTCCAACTCTAACCTCGTTTAGCTCTACAACATTCAGATATATCTGCAATCTGCATTTTAATTGCTCTACCATCGACAATTGTACTTCCAAAATGTTAAAGATCCAAGCCTGGAATTCCCTATCTAAACCACTTCTTTTTCTCTTCTTTTTAGAGGTTCCTTAAGACAATGCATCTGCTCTAATGTTCTCTTATGTGGCTCAAATTCTGCATGGCATTGGTCTTGAAAGATGCCTTGGGATGCAAGCAGCTATACAAATATTAGTTACCAAATACTCTTGAAGAACAAATAATGAAACTAAACTGTTCCTCATAAATTATAATGAATATTCTTCCCCACACACATTGTGTCAAGAGATGAAAAGATATAACCGAGTAATTTGTTATTTTACTATGATGTGAAAATAGACTTCCATTTTATTTTATTAGCAAACTATAGTGATCAAGAACATTCAAGAATATTAAAAACATGCTTCTTGATCATGAGGTTAGCAACACCCATGTACAATTCAAGGCTTTTAATATAAAGATCATACAATTACAGAAAGCAAGTGCCATTACCTGAAGCTGTACGTGTAAGGTACTGTTTACTTCGTTGTTGTCTTGAAAGATTAGATTGGGAAGCACGTTTCTCTCTTAATTGTTCATCCTGTGATACTGGTGATACGCTCTATAACAAGTGAACGATTATATTTTAATTTGTTTTTCTTTTTTTAAAGTGCTCAATAACTTTATAAACATTTGAGTTGAAGATGAGCTTGTCTTGAGGATATAATCCTCTGCATTTTTAGATAGGTATTTCTACCCTGGTTAGGGAAGAGGAAGAGGAAGGGGAAAGCAGAGCGGAACCGTGCAGTGAAAAATGATCATTCTGGAGATAGATTCAGTCGAGTAGGCTAATGTGATAAGCGTGTTCAAAGTTAGTCAGAGGTGGTGTCAGGACATGGAGTCGAGGGGATGAAGGGGAAGGAAACTGAATGTGCTTAAGTTGACAAAAGGAAACAGATTAGTTAATTATGTCAGGAAAATATGCATCCAAGAAACTATTGTGCTATTTTCTGATGCCCATGAACATTTTTTAAAAGCCATCTAGATTTCAGAAATTAAAATCTGACTATCAAATTCTTCATAAGGACATTTATACCAAAATCCAACTTTCACGTGGCTATTTTAGAGTGATTAACATTCAAAAACAACAACAGGTGTTTGCTTGCTGTCTGTAAAGGTTTAACACTTCTAAATCCATAAAACATTTTATACAGTGAACACATTGAAAGGCTGTTACAGAACTGTGTAGTTAAAAACAACGGAACTAAACTATCAGAACACTTATTGGATATGTTAACTATAATTGCTACTTTCTGTATGATGTTCGCACAAGCATATTTTTCTGTGGTTACCCTGACAGTAAATGCACAGCCTATACATGTATAACACTTTAAATACATGGTGCCCATATGTTTCTTGATTTAGAAGCTACATTTCCATTGCAGTGTGAAACTCTCAGTATAAAGATGCTCTCTAATTAAAAGGAATGAGGTACACAGGATATAATGCTGAAAGAAAATTATGATGTACAAACAGTATATAATTCACAGTTTAAATTCGCTGTGATGTTTTCTACTTTGATAAAGTTGAAGTCCATTCTGAACATTGCATATTCAATTACACTTAGAAATTTGTTTGAGACTCAAGACTAATCCCAACTCCTCAGAACTTTTCATTTATGGTGTAAAAGAAAGGATGAAACAAATAATTACAGTAGTTCAGCTAATTTAAAAAATAATTTGGGCACAAATTTCATCAATCTTATTGCACAGATTCCTAAGCTAAATTTGTATGCTAACAAAGACTGTTCAGATTAGGTGGATTGGACATGCTATATTGCCCATCGTGTGCAAGGATGTGCAGATTAGGTGGATTAGCCACAGAAGATGCAGGGCTACAAGGATGGGGTAGGGGGAAATGGGTCTGGGTGGGATACTCTTCAGAGGGTCGGTGTGGACTCAATAGGTTGAATGGCCTGCTTCCACATTGTAGGGATTCTATGATTCAAAATGGAAAATAAAATATCAGTGGACAGAAATATGGCACTTTTACTATCTATTTCCCATATTTACCAGTGGGAGATCCATAAGTACTTGCATGCCATCTCCTGGCCCCATGTGAGCTACATGGTTAAAGTTTGTTGGATTCGATATCAGTTTTGACCGCATCTCAGGATCTCTCAGCATTTCCCTGGTGTGAAAACACAGGTAATCAAAGTAAGTCACAAGTTTTGGAATTGCTCATAAAAATGGTTCAACATCTTTTAAATCACATGCATTTAACACTAAAGACCGTCTTCATCCCCTCGACTCCTACCGTCTTTGTTGTAACCTTTCCTCTTCTGGTATCTTAAAAGCAAACCGCTTTTTGCTACGAGTTCTGACCATCTGTTTTCTGCTGTTGTCTGAAGTGTCTGGCACACTCAAATTATCTCCCTCTGTAAATAACGTTTAAAATGAATGCACATTTAGAATGCCAATTGTATCAGATAATAAAGGCAGAAGGTTTCTATACCTTATGTGGAACTACCATCAAGATACTAAAAAGGATGTTTAAGGGGATGTGTGAATTAAATCTTGCAATCTCAGTTTATAATAATGTGAACGTATGGCAATATTATAAGCCTTACAAAAATTCCACCTCTGAGGATACAATTATGCCAAACCTCTCATGAGTGTAAGAGATTGGTAATTCAAATACGTGACAACTAGGTGGTCTTTTGTGTGAATGAACAAATATCTGTGAACTAGTCAACTGGAGAAAGTAAATCATGACGCTGTTGAGATGCTCATAAGGTTTATAGAGTTAGAGTCCTATAGCATGGAGACAGGCCCTTTGGCACAAACTGGTCCAAGACGACCAATATGTCTGTACACACTAACCCCATTTCACTGCACTTGGATCATATTCTTCTAACTGTTTCATATCCGTATATTTATTCAAATACCTTTTAAATGTTGTTAACGTACCTGCCTCAACCACCTCCGCTGGTAGCTCATTCCATATGCGTACCACCCTCTGTGTAAAAACGTTGCCCCTCAGGTTCTCTTCTATTCTTTCCCATCTAACCTTAAACTGATACCCTCTAGTCCTTGATTCCCCAACCCTGGGAAAAAGACTGAGTGCATTCACCCTATCCATGCCTCTCATGATCTTATACACTTGTATAAGATCCCCTCCTCAGTCCCCTACGCTCCAAAGAAAAAAGGTCCTAGTTTGTCCAACCTCTCCCTATAAATCAGACCATACAGTCCATGGAACATACTTGTATATTTCTTCTGCACCCTTTCCAGTTTAGTAACATCATTCCTATAGCAAGGTGACTAAAACTGAACACAATATTCCAAGTGCAGCCTCACCAACGTCCTTCACAACTGCAACATAGCTTCCCAACTTCTATACTCAATGCCTGACTGTTGAAGGCCTGTGTGCCAAAAGCCTTCTTCACTGCCCTGTCTACCTGTGACTCCACTTTCAGAGAACTGTGAACCTGAACTCCAAGATCCCTCTGTTTCACTACACTCCTTAAGGCCCTGCCATTCACTATGAAACTCCTACCTTGATTTGACTTTCCAAAATGTAAGACCTCACAATTATCTACACAACTCCATTTGCCAGTTGTTCGCCCATTTGCCGTATTTTCTGATAACCTTCCACGCGGTTGACAATACCTTCTATTAGTAACCAAAGTTACTAATCATGATATAAAGAACAAACAGTACTGGGCCCAGCACCAACCCCGGAGGCACTCCACTAGTCACTGGCCTCCCGTCTGACAAGCATCCCTCTGCTTCCTACTATCAAGCCAATTTTGTATCCAATTTGCCAGCTCACCCTGGAATCCATGCAAAATTTCCAGAGCAGTCTACTATATGAAACCTTACCAAAGGCCTTACTGAAATTCATACAGACTACGTCTACCATCCTGCCCTTGTCAACCCTCTTGGTCACTTCAAAGAACTGTAACAAATTTGTGAGTCATAATTCTTTCCCCCAGTTGTCTTCAGTTTTCAAGAGAGGGCATGAAGCTTGAATACTATAACAAAATGTCATTGGTAGCTGGCCACAGAGCATTGCAGGAGCAAATCTAATGAATGTTGACAGGCTACTCCAACTTTGTCTTCATTCAATATTTTCAAATGGTTTTTCCATCAGGGATTACAGCACAGTACTCTGGAATGGTTGCTTAATCTGGGAATATCAACTGTAACATCCCCACCCTAGTCCCAGATGAGATAATTTAAATCAGCACAGAGCATAAATTGAATTGGAACTTTTTTGCTCTATCAAACTTAGTGCATTTACTTTGGCTTCTTTAAGATTTCATTCACCTTTTTAAAAAGTAATGTTTGAATTGAATTGGATTGAATTTATACAAAGCATAGTGTGTTAAGTACTACTTCATATGTAAGTTTTGTGACTTGCAAAAGAAAAATTCTCTGACAGAGGATTGGTAATTCTCAAGTCAACAAAATTGAGCTCCTGCTGACACAATAACTAGAATGCAACATCATTCTTTATTATTATTCTTTGTTGAATCAAATGTCTTAGGTATTAGTTAGAACTTACAAAAGAAAATGAAATCATAGGACATGTGTAAAGTGTTTGGGACTAACTATGCTATGACATCCAAAAGTTAGAAATCAGGATGATATGGCAAATACACAACCTCAAATATATACATATAAAATTAATGAAACAAACCAGAATAGTTATTCTTGAAATATATTAATCGTGGAGGTTCCGAGTTGAGCTGGTTTAGTGAACCTTCAGCATTTAATGGTCGGATCTGGTTTAAAAAGAAAACTCAATTTGAAAATAATTCTATACCTTACACGATACAGTTAAAAACAGATGTGTGCATCAGACAGACTCCATGATCATTTATAGTACCTTCCGAAGAGGAATTGTTTGGACCCATTCCATTGTGTTCACATCAAAGACGTCCACACCATACTCACTGTATACCGTTAGATATGAAGAAGTGTAACCTAGCATACATGTAAAAAGTAACCAATTAGTCAAATTCAGTAAAAGATGTGGGTCTGGAGCTTTCATTAAGTTGTATTGGTATTACCAGTGCAATCTGCAAAGTATTAAAAAAAAGGAGTTAGAAGCTCAAATTATATCCAAAACAAAATTCAGCTTCCACAATCTTCAAAAACTACTTTACAAGTGTGTGCTGGGAGCCAAAAAACTGGCTACACCCAAATTGAATAAATACATGGTTGTTTCCCAAAACCTTCAAAGAGCCTCTTAAAATGAAGCTTTTTTTTGTTCTATGAACACCAATATGCACTTAAGGTTTTTAGCCTCCTATGAAACTAGCTACTGCACACAAATCACCTTTCAAACAGCCTGTATATTTTCTTTTAAGGACGCTGTCAATTATTTAAAACTGGGTTGCTCTCTCAGATGGTGGATACATTGTTCTAATTTTTTTTGATTAATCATTTTCAGTTATATGAATAAAACTACACCAAGCCATCACTTAAATTTGTCAAGCAAGTTTTTTAAATGCAAAATTTTATGAAGTTCTAAAACTGCCCCTTTGTGCTAGTTTATGGAAGATTATATATTTTAGCCATATACAAACATGTTGAAAATGAAACCTGAGCAACAAAAAACACTTCACAGATTGGAGAACAATTTGCATCCAAATCAATCAACTCAAAGTAGAAACTCTTAACCTTGATATTCAAAACCGAATTCATCAACATTTTCTATTTAAAAAGTCAGTTCCTTTCATTTCCTATGTGCTCCTCTTCCTTCCTTGCAGGGATATGGTTCTCCAGACACTACGAACTTCAGTACATAGCTTTTACAAGTGCTCTTCAAAACAATCTACATACCAACAAAAAAATTGCACATAACTACACACATTGAGCACCTTAAATGAAAATAAAATCTCATGAATCTTCTCACCGATTCAGACTACATTAGAAAATCAAGTGAGCCACATTTGGTTAAGGTGATCTGTTTTGTGAGATCTTTTGAAGAATCAACTGAGAAAATCCTGCAGTAGAACACTGTTAATTTCAGGTGATCAATGAAGAGACAGAAGTCAGAGTCAGAGCTATCAAATGCTTGGGAGGAATAGAGACCTGAATTAGATTTGAGGTAGGGTGGTATGAGCAATTACCATATGACCAATAAATGAAGACTTTCTGGGTCAACAAGATAAAACTATTTTCTCAAAGGAACTTAGAAAAGCATTTTCATGAGATACTGAGGCGTAACATATGACTCTATGACTCTGTAGTATATATAGTGCCTCTGTCATTAAATTCTCAGATTAAATCAACTTTAAGCTTATTAGAAAATACATTTACAGCCTATTTCAGATATCCACAATGCTCTTTGTGAAAATGCTTTTCAAGTCTTCTAATCCTTCTTCCAATCGCCTTAAATCTGTGCCTCGTTGTAAATAATTTTTGTTTAAGTTTTTTATACCTTATCTCTCAGCCTCCTCTGAACGAAGGGAAACAAAGCTAGTCTATCTAATCAATCTTCAGACCTGTAACTTCCAAGCCCTAGCAACATTCTTGAAAATCTCCTCTGATGTTCTCTACAACAATTATATCCTCCATGCAACGTGATGGCCAGAACTGTACACAAAACTCCAGCTGTGACCTAAACCAGTGTCTTGTCTTGTGCCAGCTTTACATTCTTGCTTTTATATCAATATCCCAGCCAATGAAATAAAGCTTCCCATTTGCCTTTTTATCACCTTACCAAGCCATCCTTCTACCTTTGGGTACCTGTGGTCACTCAGTGGTCCCTCAATTCCTTGAGGCTTCTCAATACCCTCCCGTTTATTGTGTATAAAGAATAAAGTACAGCATAGAATAGGATCAGGCCCATTAGCCCACCAAGCCTGTGCCAACACATGATCTCTTTCTAAACAAAACCACGTCTTGCCTCTATGCTATCCATAGCCCTCTATTCCCTACCTCTTCATATAGGTGTCAAGATGCCTCTTAAATACTGCTACTGTACCCACCTCCTCCACCACCTCTGGCAGCACATTCCAGGCACTTACCATCCTGTGTTAAAAAAAAACTTATGGCTCGCATCTCCTTTAAACTTCCCCCTTTTACCTTAAATCTACGTCCCCTAGTAATTGGCATTTCTGCCCAGGGATAAAAACTCTGACTAACCAATCTATCCATGCCCCTCATAATTCTCTAAAATTTTATCAGGTTGCCCCTCATCCTTTACAGTCAAGTCAAAAGAAACCAAGTTTTTCCAGTCTTTTCTTCTAGCTAATACTTCCAAACCAGACAACATCCTATCAAACTGTTTCTGTACCCTCGCCAAAGCCTCCGTATCCTTCTGTGTGATGACCAGAAATGTGTGCAACATTCTAAATGTGGCTTAACTAAAGTGCTGTGCAGTTGCAACATGACTTGCCAACTTTTATACTCTATATCCTAAATGAAGGAGGCAAGCATGCCATCTGCCTTCTTGATCACCTTATCCACTTGTAGGGTACTGGGGACTTGCATGCCTAGATCCTTCTATATATTGATACTAATGAGGATTCTGCCATTTCCTATATACTTCTCTCCTGCATTAGATCTCCGAAAATGCATTACCTTGCATTTGTCCAGATTAAAATTGCTGGAGGCAGTTGGAGAGGTCACCAGGGAGCAGCAGAGCCTGTTGGGATACATGAGTATGCAGTATAAACTACTTACTTTTAGGTCAAACGTGGTTCAGTTACTGGAGGCAGTCAGAGGGGTTACGAGGTTACATATTTGGGGAGTTGCTTTAGCAGAAACACTACTTGGGTAGCGTCGCCCACCCATCCTCCTCCTCTAACCAAAAGCTGTGTGCGCCGTTTGGTAAAGTGACAAGTGTTTTCCTTCGTGTTTCATTTTTTTCAGCAGTCTATTTGGAATTTAGAATAGTTGGAATGGAGGTTAAGGCAGTTGAATGTTCCTCCTGCAGTATGTGGGAGGTAAGGGTCACCTCTAGTGTCCCTGCTGACTTAGTTTGTGGGAAGTGCATCCAACTCCAGCTTCTTGAGAACAGTGTTAGGGAACTGGAGCTGGATGAACATCAGATCATTCGGGAGGTGGAGAGGGTTATTGAGAGGAGTTACAGGGAGGTAGTTACTCCACAGCCACATGAGGAAGGTAGATGGGTTACTGTCAGGGGAGGAAATGGAGGGCGGGGGGGGGGGGGCGTGGGGGTGGGGAGTGGGTTGGGGTGGAGAAGAGCTCCAAGTCGTGGCCCACATAGACGGGAAGAAAGATGGGGATCTAAGGCAGAAGTTCAGGGAGCAAGGATGGAAGCTTAGAGCTAGAACAAAGAGTTATCATCTCTGGTTTGTTGCCTGTGCCACGTGCTAGTGAAGTAAGGAACAGGGAGAGCGCAGAGCTGAACACGTGGCTGCAGGAATGGTGCATCAAGGAGGGTTTTGGATTCTTGTATAATTGGAGCTATTCCTGGGGGAGGTGGGACCTGTACAAATAGGATGGTCTTCACCTGAACTAGAGGGGTACTATTATCCTGGGGAGATATTTGCTAATGCTCTTCGGGGGTATTTAAATAATGCAACAGGGGGCTGGGAACCCGAATTGTAGTTTACAGGAGGTTGAGGGTAGTGAGGTCAGGGATAGGTTTACAAGGATGCAAGAGTATGTTGGTTTGAAATGTGGGTACTTCAATGCCAGGAGCATCCGGAATAAAGTGGGTAAGCTTGCAGCATGGGTTGGTACCTGGGATTTCAAAGTTGTGGCCATTTCAGAGACTTAGCTAGAGGAGGAACAGGAATGGTTGTTGCAGATTTCGGGATTAGACATTTCAGTAAGAACAGAGATGGTAAAAGAGGGGGTGTTGTGGCATCTTTAATCAAGGTAATATTTCAGTAGCTGAGATATCATTTGAGGACTCGTCCACTGAGGTAGTTTAGGCTAGAGGTAAGAAACAGGAAAGGAGAGGGAGAGGTCACCCTGTTGGGAGTTTTCTATTGGCCTCCGAACTGTTCCAGGGATGTAGGGGAAAGGATGGCAAAGATGATTTTCGATAGGACTGAGAGTAACAGGGTAGTTGTTATGGGGGACTTTAACTTCCTCAATATTGACTGGAAATAATATACTTCAAGTAGTTTAGATGGGTCAGATTTTGTTCAATGTGTGCAGAAGTGCTGTCTAGTATGTAGATAGGCCAACAGGGGGCAATGCCATATTGGATTTGGTATTGGGGAATGAACCCAACTTGGTGTTAGATTTGGAGGTAGGTGAGCACTTTGGTGATAGTGACCATATTTTGGTTATGTTTACAATAGCAATGGGCAGGGATTGATATATACCGCAGGGAACGATGTATAACTAGGGGAAAGGCAATTATGTAAGATTTAGGATGCAGAGGATGGGGAAGGAAACTGCAGGAGATGGACAGACTTGAATTCGTGGAGCTTAATCAAGGAACAGCTACTGCGGGTCCTTGATAAGTATATACCTATCAGGCTGGGAGGTATTTGTTGAGGGAGGGAGCCATGGTTTACTCAAGAAGTTAAAGCCCTTGTCAAGAGAAAGAAAAAGGCTTATGTGAGGATGGGGTGTGAAGGCTCAGTTAGGAAACTTGAGGGTTACAAGTTAGCCAGAAAAGATCAAAAGAGAGGGTTAAGAAGAGCCAGGTGGGGACACGAGAAGTTGTTGCCAGATAGGATCAAGGAAAACCATAAGGCCTTCTATAGGTATATCAGGAATAAAAAAAATGACGAGAGTAAGATTAGGGCAAATCAAAGACAGTGAGAAGTTGTGTGTGGAAATTGAGGACATGGGGAAGCACTTAATGAATATTCTTTATCAATATTCACATTGGAAAAGGGCAATGTTAGTGAGAATACAGAGATACAGTCTGCAAGATTAGATGGGATTGAGGTTGACAAAGAGGTGGTTTTAGCAATTTTGGAAGGTTTGAAAATAGATAAGACCCCTGGGCCAGATTGGATTTACCCTCTGATTCTCTGGGAAGCCAGAGAGGAGACTGCAGAGCCTTTAGCTTTGATCTTTATGTCATCATTGTCGACAGGAGTAGTGCCTTGACTGGAGGATAGCAAATGTTGTTCCCTTGTTTAAGAAGGGGAGTTGGGACAACCCTGGTAATCATAGGCCAGTGAGCCTTAGTTCGGTTGAGGGTAAGGTGTTGGGAAAGGTTATGAGATAAGATTTACAATCATCTGGAAAGGAATAATTTGTTAAGGAAAGTCAACACAATGTGAAGGGGAGGCCGTGCCCCTCACATCTTGAGTTCTTCAAGAAGGTGACAAAACAGGTGGATGAAGATCAAGAGGTTGGTATGGTGTATATGGACTTCAGTAAGGCGTGTGATAAGGTTCCACAGGTAGGCTATTGCACAAAATATAGAGTTTCGGGATTGAAGGTGATTTAGTAGTTTGATCAAAAATTAGCTGGCTGAAAGACGACAGGGTGGTGGGTGATGGGAAATGTTCATCCTGGAGTTCAGTTACCAGTGGTGTGCAGCAAGGATCTGTTTTGGGGCCACTGCTGTTTAGCATTTTTATAAATGATCTGGATTTGGGCATTGAAGGATGGGTTAGTAAATTTGCGGATGACACTAAGGTAGGCAGAGTTGTGGACAGTGCCGAAAGATGCCGTGGGTTTATAGAGGGACTTGGATAAGATGCAGAGCTGGGCTGAGAGGTGGCAAGTGGAGTTTAATGTGGAAAAGTGGGAAGTAGTTTACTTCGGAAGAAGTGACAGGCATGCAGAGTACTGGGCTAATGGTAAAATTCTTGGCAGTGTAGATGATGGATAAGATGATCTTGGTGTCCAGGTGCATAAACCCCTTAACGTTACCACCTAGGTTGCTAAGGTTGTTAAGACGACATATGGCGCGTTGGCGTTTACTGGTAGGGGGATTGAGTTTCAGAGCCACGAGGTCACGCTTCAGCCGTATAAGACACTGGTAAGGCCGTACCTGGAGCATTGTGTACTGTTCTGGTCACCATATTATAGAAAGGATGTGGAAGCTTTGGAAAGGGTTCAGAGGAAATTTAATAGGATGTTGCCTGATATGGAAGGCAGGTCTTATGAGGAAAGGCTGAGGGAACTCAGACTTTTTTCGTTGGAGAGAAGGAGGCTGAGGTGTGACTTAATTGAGATATATAAGATAATCAGAAAGTTAGATAGGGTGAACAGTGAGAACCTATTTCCTCAGATGGTGCAGTAAACACAAGGGGATATAATTAAAATTGAAGGACGATAGATTTGGGACAGATATCAGGGGTAGTTTCTTTACTCAGAGTAATAGGGGCATGGAACTGCCTGCCTGCGCCAGTAGTAGATTCACTGATGTTAAGGGCATTTAAATGGGCATTAGACATACATATGGATAATAATGGAACTGTGCGCGTTAGATGGGCATCAGATTAATTTCACAGGCTGGTGCAACATCGAGGGCCGAAGGGACTGTACCATGATGTAACATTCTATGCTCTATAAAATCTGCCATGTCTCTGCCCAAGGCCTGCCTGTGACTGCTGTATCCTCTGGCAATCCTCCCCCAGTCTTTGTGTAATCTCAAATTTAGTAATCAGTCCACCTACATTCTCCTCCAAATCATTTATATATATTATAAACAACAAAGAGCCCAGCACTGAACCTTGCCGAACACCAATGGTCACAGGACTCCAGTCAGAAAACTGAGCTGCTACCACCACTTTGTATTTTATGACTGAGCCAATTCTGTATCCATCATATTAACTCATCAAGGATTCCATATGACTTCACTTTTTTAATCAGCTTGCCACAAGAAACCTTGTCAAAGGCCTTGCTAAAAAACATAGACATCTACCACCATGCCTTTATCAATCATCCTTGTCACTTCTTCAAAACACTCAATCAAGTTTGAGACACACAACTTTGCCTACATAAAGCCATGTTGCCTATTGCTAATAAGTCAATATTTTTCCAAATCTGCGTAAATCCTGTCCCTAAGAACCTTCCCTAATAATCTCCCTATCACTGACACAAGGCTTACTGGCCTGTAATTTCCCGGGTTATCCCTGTTACCATTTTTAAACAAAAGACCGACATTGGCTATTCCCCAGTCCTCCGGGATTTCTCCTGTGAATAAACAGGCTATAAAAATTTTAGACAAGGCCCCAGCAATTCCCTCACCTGCCGCACTCAGCATTCTGGGATAGGTCCCATCAGATCCTGGGTACTTGTCCACCTTAACGTTTTTCAAAGCACCAAATATCACCACTTTTTTTATATTGACATGCTCTAGAATATCAACATATCCTTTCCTCAGGAACCATTTTAACTCTCATAACTCTTTATTTGAGTTCTTTCCAGGTATCTTTGTATTGTTTGACAGCTGTCTGTCGTCACCTTCCAAAATCTTATGTATACCTCCTTTTTCTTTTTGACATAGCTCTCAATGTCTCCAGTCATTCAAAGTTTCTGAATCTGGTCATCCTTATCCTTCATTTTCATTGGAACATGCTGATTCTAAACTCTAAATGAGCAGGTCTTTAAAAGATTTCCAACTAGTCAGATATGCATTTATCCTCAAACAGCCACCCCCCAATCTACATTCCTCAGTCCCTGTCAAATATTCTGGTAGTTAGCCTTACCTGAATTTAACATTTCCCCCAGGACTACTCTTATCCTTATCAATAAGAAAGTTAAAACTGAGAGTTATGGTCACTGTCCCCAAATGCTGCTCCACTGAAGTTTTGATCACCTAGCAGGATTCATTCCCAATGCCAAATCTAGTACAGTTCCTTCCTTAGTTGGATTAAGCCCCTAGCACTCAGCAAGTCCCAGTCAACATTTGTTTTTACATTTTCCATTATCTGTTTCTCTACCACCTGCGGGCAGTTGGGAGGCTGTGGTAAATCCAAAATGACCGCACACTCTTCCGATTCCTGAGCTCAACCCATCAAGCCTTGCTGGATGAGCCCTCCATGTTCTTCCTCAGTACAGCTGTGAAAGTCTCCCTTATTAGTAATGCAACTCCCCCACCTGTTTACAACCCTCTCTTATCTTGACTGAAACATCTAAAACCCAGAACGTTAAACTGCAACTCTTGTCACTCTCTGTAATAGCAATAGTTATATGTATAAATCCAAGCTCCAAGTTCATTTGCTTTACCTATCATACTCCTCGTACTAAAACAAATACACCTCAGACCACCAGGCCTCCTGTGAATAGTAACCTCTCCTTGTTTGGTTCTTCTTTTTAATCTTAGCAGCCTTAATCTTGGCTCATCCTCCGTCTTTTTACTTGTTGACCTACTGCTCGATTCCCACCCCCTTCCAAACTAGCTTAAACCCTCCTAAGTGGCACTAGCAAACATCTCTGCGAGGATATTGATGCTTCTCCAGTTTGGGTGGAACCTGCCCTATTTGTGCAGATTTCACAAGCTTGGAAAACATGACAATGATGCACCAGCCGATTTAACTGTACCATCTTCCTATTCCTAGCCTCACTAGCATGTGGCACAGGAAGTCATCCTGGGATTACAACACTAAAGGTCCTGCTTTTCAACTTCATACCTAACTCCTGAATTTCCTTTGCAATATCTCATCACTTTTTCTGTCTATGTTAGGAGTCCAAATATGGATCACAACCTCTGGCTGCTCATCCTCCCCCTTCAGAATATCCTGCACCTGCTCAACCATTCATGGTATTCTGTACCCATTGGCCTTGGACAGGAAATCTCATAGCTACCAATACCTCCGGCTTATAGGGCATCATATATACATTAAGAGGAAGAAGTGAGGACTGCAGATGCTGGAGATCAGAATCAAAATGTGTGGTACTGGAAAAGCACAGCAGGTCAGGCAGCATCTGAGCAATGTTTTGGACATAAGCCCATCATAAAAACATTGCTAACATAAAGGCCTAGATTTTGTAGCAGCAATGTGAACAGAAGTCCCAAAATTCTCAGTCATCTGTTCTCTGAAATCTGATTCACACCACCAGAATCACCACAAATCTATCAAAATGAAGACTTGTGTAACTGCACAAACCTCTCTCTGACAATCAATGGATTCATGGTCATCATTAGACTCTAAATTCCAGATATTTATTGAATTCAAATTCTACCATCTGCTGTAATGGGATTTGAATAGAGGTCCCCAGAACCTCTGGGTTCTGGATTAATATTCCAGCGATAATACCACTAGGCCATTGCCTCCCCCACCTCTTACATTCTCTTGAATTGGGCCATATGATTCCCATATGGATTCCCAAAAGTTCAGTGATAACCCAGTGTCACCCTTCTTGGCATATAGAAAAAGGACTTTCTGGTAATGAGCATAGTAGAAGATGGCTTCAAGATACCACTTTTTACCAGCATGCCTTTAAGTGACATCCTAAAACAGAACTAGAGAGGACAGCTATCCTCCAAATTTCTGGGAACATCATGAGAAAAATCCATGTGGGACAGTCAAACTAACTGGTTAAAAAAAAAAATCACAGACTAGAATTAGAAGTTAAATCTAGAACCAGAATATTGTCCAACAAATCTGCACAAGTTTACTAGTAACAATTGTGTGGTTATAGTTTAATATTTTTGCTTGTTTGTAAGAAGGGATCCAAAGTTTATTCTTATTGTTCGGTTGCTGTGAAATAAAGTGGCTCAAAAATGCATACCTGCCTTGACTCTCTAAACTGATTTTAATTTATCTGCAGTTTAAGTGCATACAAATCCTGAACAGATCAAATGGGCCTATTCTTAAACATCAAAGCTGCATTATCTTATAATTAGATAGCAGTCCAGGTATAGTCATAATAAAGGTTTGGCATTGCTGAATCTGAGAGAATGTCTCGTTTGAGCCTTTCAAAGAAAAGGTTTAAGAGTTTGAAAGGTAGCCATCCTTTTTTGATATCCTTTCTGGTTTGCCTCTTATTTTAACAGAGAATGCTGAGGGTATCATGGGAAAATTCTGGTAGTGAAGAAACTAGGCTGGGTGCACAACAGTCTATCGTAATTACAGAACAGGTCAAAACTTGTATAAAAAAAACTTTAAGTGAGCTATTGAAGGGCACACCCATGCTTGTTCCAGCTAATATTCAGAGGAGAAAGTATCTTCAATAATTTAGTGGGTGAATGCATCCTTGGTGTATTCTGACTCACGAAGATTGTGTAAACTTAAGCTTCATTTTTGGTCAAAATGAACTCACCTCAGTCAGTATGGTAACAGGGCTAAAATGAACTTCGTAGCTACCTTTTCTCCTGCTAAAGGACCAGAACAATGGGTGATGATAGCCACAATTTCTACTATATTCATTATCCAGTGACCTCAGTTAATAAATGTAAATGTGAAATTTTGAGGAGGACAGAATAAAACAGAACTACTAATCCACTATCCTGATTCTGAACTATATTGCTGGTGCTCCATTGTTATTGGAACAAAACCCTGAAAGAACACCTTCACAACAGTGTGGGTATAGCAACAACACATCAACTACAGTGGCTCAGGAAAGTGGCCTACGACCACGCTCTTGAGGGAAATTAGGAATGGACAATAAATGCTGATCCTGCCAACGGTGTCATTGCCCATAAATGAATAAATAAAAGTAAAAACAGCTAAGTACTATAGCATTATTCTAACAACGTAGAACAAATGTATACTCCAAAGATAGATCGATAGACAGAAAGCAGAAACAGTAATGTGCATAATTGCACATTTAACTTTGTATGCCCAGATATAATTTTAAAATGTATGCTAGTCTGTAAGCTGTGATAAGAATTCTTCCTTGATTATAGCTCTCATTATTTAACGCTTGTATAAGTATTCCATTTCAAATAATTATTCAGATAGCTGAAAGACCGGATTCGGTTTTGTGTTGCAATAGACCACATATTAAATATTCATTGCTTCAGCGCAAAATATTTTGTGTGGCATTTGAAAATACCACACATCTTGAATAAGACGACATTTAAAAATATAAAACGTAAACTTCTTGAAATATAAATTTCAAAAATGGCAATTAATTGAACACTCAAATGTAAAATCGAAGAATGTGCAAGTATTTAGGAGCACTTTTGCAAATATTATAGTAAAATTTTTAAAAGCTTAGAATTGACATGTGAACTCTAAAGGAACAAAGGATTTGGATCAACAGAAAAACGCAAGTAAAACATAACTGCAGCTGATGCACAAAGCAGAAACTGTACATACCGCAAGCAACAGGAACTGCAGGCCACATCAGCTCTTGCATTCGTGACCTCCTCCCTTGCAAGTCCACATATACACCAACATGGCTAAAGCAGAGCAAATACTCTTTATTGCTAAGCTGCATAGCACAAAGAGCATCAAAAGGTTGGTGTGAGAGAAATGCAAGCGATGAGTCCATTGGGTTGACGAGATTAATGGAAGGTCCATCTCCCTGGACATTAAGCAGTGAAAATCCAGAAGGGTAGCCAACGCAAACTTTTTCTTCAAAGACTGCCATCCATTGCACATTCCCTAGGGCCTGAATTTCATTGACTTTCTTGTAATAAGGTTTAGTTCGGCTAATTTCATAGCATAGGATTTGCCGTTTCACTGCCACAAAAAGAGCACTCACAATACCCTGCCGCAAGGATCCTGAAACCATGGTCTGGCAGCCTTTTGTTTCAGTGAGTTTAATATCAAAGGTGGTCTCAGGTCCATCAAAAGCAGCCCATGGATAAAAATGAACGTGTCGGTTTCGGCCACAAATAAGGACGATGAGACTTTCTTTGGGAATGAGCTCAATCTGGTAGACTTTTTTACAGTCAGCTGCTCGAACAATCACTGCAATCAGAGAAGATATTTTAAACACAAACTTTCCTCCACTGAAATCTAAAGAAATGTAATTAAGGTACATTTTTGACCACCTAAGTCTTCAACACATTCCACATTTTGTAAACTTGGCTCAATTTACTCAAAAATAATTTTTACTCTTATTTTGTTTTACATAGACATTTTTAAAAAGTATAATTACAGTTCAGTTGCAGTTAGTGAATGAAACATTCCTGAAAATCCAAATTAAAACAAGTAATGATATTTAGTAGCTTACTATCTCGTGTTAGCTCGACTGCATACAGTCCTTCCTCTGTACCCAGAGCTATACGCTCACGATCTATTAAAATTACAAAAATTGAGATTTTATTTTATAGTAGTAAACAGGAAAGATTAGCATGAAAATTTATATTCCCTTCATTCAAGAAAAAAAACCATCAACTAGTCTTACCAATAACAGCAGCAGATAAACTTGTTTTAATAAAAGGCAGTGTACTATCATATGCTTCTTGTGGAATATATACAACTCTATTTCTCAGTTTATTTTTTTGTAGGATATTCTGCAATCCTTCTAGGATTCCAACCCATTTTCTTTTCTCACTTTCACTTTCTGTCAGGATTAGTAATGAGCAGGTCTTTGATGGTGAGGAGAGCAGCAAAGTTGTCACCTGCAGAATAAAAGTTAACATAACTGTATGTGTGATAATTGTATAAATGAGGTTACTATTATTTTTGAACACAAAGTAAATCAGGATGATTCTGTATTCACCCACAATACAAAATATCGCCTTATCATTCATGGCTTTTAATAGTTCCTATAATATTCTTTTAACATTGGAACAATGCGCCAATAAGCTTTGTCAAAAAGCTCCTTAACGGTTGTTAAAGAATGGTGTCTCATTTTGATCTTGAAACAGAATTCCAGCAATACAACAGGACAAAAATCACACTGACTAACTCAACAACATACTTCAGACATTTCTGATTGAGCTTGCCAGTTTAGGGATAATACACACTATGTCACCAATCACTTCCTATAAGAATCTCAGAGATGGCATGTGAAAGAGATTTTCATCCCTAAAGCCTGGGTTGGATTTGAGCCCAAATTCCATTGCTCCACATTTCCATATGGACAATGGCAGGAAAGATAATCAAAAACATGAATAACTAAAAGTAAATTATCGTGAGGTTGATACTAACCTTGAAAATACATGGAATATCTTTCCGGGTAGCATGAATGACATCAGATGCAAACACTGAACTCACAGAAAAGGCTTCATCTCTGCAAATAAAAAAAGTTTAACAATGATAATCACATCATTATGAATAAAACAAAATCAAATCTAAATAAACAGGATGTCGGCATCATTGGTTAGGCAAGCATTTATTGCCCAATTCTAATTGATCTGAAGAATGTAGAAGCTGCATTCTTGAACCACAGCTGCCTTTGGGGTGCAGAATCACTCATAGTACTTTTAGAAAGTGAATTCCAGGATTTGACCCAGCAACAGTGGAGAAGAAAAATGATACAGTTCCAAGTCTGGATGCTGATTAACTTACAGGTCATGGTGTTCTCATGTACTTGTGTTCTTGTCCTAGGTAGTAGAGATTTAGATTTGGAAGGTAGTATTGAAAAAGGCTTTGTACTGCATCTTGCAGATGGTACACATTGGAAGGTATATAACAAGATAAGTGAAGTGAACAGTAATCAATCACACTCCTAAATTATGCTTTGTCAATAGTGGACAAGTGTTTGGATGACTGATGGGGAGCTATTTGCCACAGAATTCCTAGCTTCTGACCTGCTCTTGTATTAACATCATTGGGGAATGATCCAGTCAGTTTCCAGACAATGGTAACTGTCAGGGTGCTGACAGTTGAGGATTCAGTGATGATATTACAATTGAATATCAGCAGTTGATGGTTGAACTCTCATGTTGGAGATGGTCACTGCCTGGTTCCTTATCTGATGTGAATAATCATATCAAGGAAAGCTTAAAGAAAAGCTCAGAAAAAGGGTGCCCCTTTTGTAAATTTTATCAGCTATCCCAACCTCTGCTATTTAGCTCAATCAGAATGAGCACTGGCTACTTACTAGGCCCTCAACAAACAGCATATACAATGGTTGGATGTAGTGCAGCTGAGAAATAAACTGATTTTATGGATAATCTTTGGAAGCTGCATGACTGCCCTCATTCTTAGTTGTAAAATACTTGAAAGCTATTCTCAAATTTATAAAGCTGCATCTAATTTTCTGATTCAGAAAAAGATTAAATAAAAGACCACAGGACTCTCAATCACCCACTATTACTTTGGTGGAAGAATTGTGAAAATCCTAAAAAACAGATGCGTTTTGGGAAAGAATTTAAACTGAAAGATCTGTGGATGCTGTAAATCAGAAAGAAAACAAATTGCTGGAATAGCTCAGCAGGTTAGGCAGCATCTGTGAAGAGAAATCAGAGTTAATGCTTCAGGTCTGGGACCTTTCCTCAGAACGTTAACTTTGATTTCACAGATGCTGTTTGACCTGCTGAGCTTTTCCAGCAATTTCTGATTTTGATGGGAAGGAACTTGTTTGATGAAATAATTTACATAACGAATTTGTCAAAACTATTCAAGATAAAAGAAACAGAGAAACTTATTTACAGATATTTATTAATTTAGATTGCACACGCACGATTAAATTCATAGAATGCAGTGGGGAATGCAAATGAAGGCTAATGAGGGTATTCCTGTATACCACATTAAGTTTGAGATGAGACTGATTAAGACATTTGTAAATAATTTGTTGCAGTGACCTCAATGAAGTCAGTCTTGTGAAAAACACAACTAAATGCCAGGAGCCCACACCTAGACTGACAATAGTAAATTCCAAGAGCAGTAGTTGATCATCCCCAGGCAAGAACTGCTCAATAGGGATTGCAATGATCAGAGGTCAGATCTATAGCTTTGTGTATTGACAGCAATACTCCAAGGTAGAGGTCAGGCACAGAGGCAGAGAACTCTATTGACATTCGGCATTGACAACTGAGATACTTAATAGTTAATGACTTACAACAAGACACTAACAGTACGTAATATGTTTTGTTATTTTCTAGCTAATGAGAAGTGCTTCAGCATAGATTAAATTTCCTATAAACTTTATTGTCTATATATAATAGGCAAAATAGATAATTTTTGTTTCGTATACAATTCGCCCATTCAGCTTAGAATATTCCTCAAATAATGCAGAACCAAAGACAGAAACAGATCGCTCATGTGAGATCTCAATATTCAATTTACACAATGAGGACTTCATGGTCAGGACATGAGAGTCACATTATAATATGTTTAGGTATTGAACAATGAAGGCAAGGGATTTGACGAATGCCTACAGAATGCTTACTAATGCAAAATCTAAAACTGGTGCTGATCTAAAGATTTTGGCATTTAGTTTGTAAGCAATGGAAAGCTACAACTGCCGAGTCATTTTTGGATTCTTCCAATTAAAAAAAGCCATAGTAAACCTTAATGGTAGGTTACATAACTATTAGGAGAAAGTGAGGACTGCAGATGCTGGAGATCAGAGATGAAAATGTGTTGCTATAAAAGCGCAGCAGGTCAGGCAGCATCCAAGGAGCAGGAGAATCGACGTTTCGGGCATGAGCC
>NC_057719.1:38476472-38482595 GCF_004010195.1 Chiloscyllium plagiosum
GTCCCCCCTCCCTACCTTTTATCTTAGCCTGCTGGACACACTTTCCTCATTCCTGAAGAAGGGCTCATGCCCGAAACGTCGATTCTCCTGCCCCTTGGATGCTGCCTGACCTGCTGCGCTTTTCCAGCAACACATTTTCAGCTACATAACTATTAAGCAACCACACACAAATTACTGCTTTGATAATACTTGAATGCAGCTTACATAGAATTTCTTTTGATCAAATGAAGGGAGGAATTAAAATACTAATATTATGCATTTTATCAATTATTTAACTATTTGCACTAAATCTGAAAACTTACCTCAAATCCAGTACCAGGCTAGCAACAACTCCAGGCTGCATAGATTTGCCTTCAGCTACATCATATAGAAAAAGCTTACAATCACAAACCACCGCATATGCTCGTTGCCAGCCTTTCTTCACTCCTGTGGGTTTGGGAACCTTGAGAAAACAAATAAAATTAATAAGTAAATGGAACTGAAGATTGTTTAGTCATCATCAAATTTCAATAACCCTGGCACAAGGCCCTTTCTCAATTTTACTTTTTACACAATTAAGTGTGCTTCCTAATGCTGTTTTTTTTATTTTTCTTTTCTTTCTGCTCTACTATTCAGGTTCAAAAAGCTGCATTTTTCAAAATACTCAATATTACTGTTCCAGAATGAATTTGTCCCAAACCACTTCAATATCAGATCAAACCAGAATAGTTACAGTGGGGATTGCAACACTGATTGGTTTTCTTTCACACCAGTAGTCAAGTATATGATGGAAACTATGATATAATGGTTGAATAATGTATAATATTTGAATTTTTACCTGCAGACGACTAGGAGCTAGCAGCACTGCATGTATAGTGCATGTACAATTTACAGAGTAAATTAAGATGGATCATCTCTTCAAATTGGCAACAATATATAAACAGTGCAATAACTATCTATTTAAACTCTTGCCACTTTCAGTGCATTAATGTGCTAAAACTAAACATACACTAAACAAGCATGTGTAACAATCTGTGGAACAGTGGTCATAAATTTAACATTTTATCCAAAGATTATTTCAATACCTTTACGTAGCCTTTGTAAGCTGTGCCAATACCCCTCTGAACATCAATTCCAAGTGGCCTCTTTGCTTGCTCAGATGGAAGAGGGCAGACTTGGGGGGCACTGTCTTTGCACAAGACATGGCATATAAACGAGCATACTACGGAATAAGAAAAATTATTTTGATGGAGACATAATAACAAACACATTAGATTTTAGTGAAACACTAATAACATTTCAAATCTAAACTGATATTTAGATATTGTAAAATAACTGCACAATTTTCCACAGAACTATTTTACTAACATTTTGTTGCCATTAAAAACACAGGTGCAAAATTAATTTTACAACTTTACATAGTTTTACCTCATATCAAACATTGAATTCCAAGAATGTCAAAGTATTAGAATAGATAATATTGATGTATCACTCACCATCGCAGGCATATCCCTGTCGTACTAAACCCACCATGAGAGATGTACAATGGCTACACTGTGTAGGGCTTGAGAAATTTCTGATACTGACCTGATGGGCTTTAGGCTGAGGAATTCAAGAGAAAAGTACAAAGGGGGACATGATAAGCTGACATAGCTGTTCTTTATAATAAAAACACACTACTTTTTTTTTATTATTCATTCACAGAATGGAGGGCTGCTAGCTATGCCAGCATTTACTGTCCATCCCTAATTGCCTAAAGGGCAATTAAGAATCAACCACACTGCTGTGGGTCAGAATCAGATCTTTATTGAAGTAGCTCTTATGGTATAGTGCTAGTGTGGCACCTGAGTTCAAGTTCTACCTACTCCAGAAGTGTGTAATAACATTGAACATGCATCTTTATGTGAAATTATTCAATTAAATAGTTGAATTTTCAGGTTGAGTTGGTGCTCCACGATCAAGTTCCTTTCTGGGACTTGGAAGGCCAAAAGAAGGTACACTCAATGTGATCAAACAAGTTGAAGATGAATTTACAAATCCTTTCAACCAAGTCAATGGTGGATAGCAAGAATGGGACACACATTTGGTCATCCATGTGATGTAAAATAATTGGATAATTACCATCACTATCTAGAGCTCCAGGCTACAATGTACATGTGCAATGTGTGTTGTCACAATAACTTCAACTCCGTGGGGTTGAAGGGGCAGTTGGCTTAATAGCAACTTGGAACAGATTGGTGCCTAACTGGGTTCAATTCTCATCCAGACTAGGTGGATTTGGCACCTGCCTCCTTGACCATGTTGGAGGTTGTGGTTTAAACCTGCATTTGGGCAGAGATCTTGAGAACTGAATCTTCACTTAAATTTCATCAATATGAACAAATGGGAAATCAATATTGGACTTCTAAATGAACACCTTTACTAACAACTATAAAAATAAACAAAGTATACCTTAGGCAAAGGCGTTGGCTGTACAAATATAGGAGATGTAGCAGCAGGAGCTGTTTGCTGGGGTGTTAGTGGCTCCTGAAATTTATAAAACATCACAAACAATGAGTTTACTACAAGCATTTTCATTTCATCACAAATAATAGAACAAAATCAACTTTTGAGGGGTGATACATTTTTATTGCTAGTCAAATAATGCAAGAGTCTGCATATTATGACCTTATCCTTCCAATGGAAAGTTAGATATGATATCACAAAGTCAGTTCAGGTAGCTTTGAAAATTGCATTTTTGAAGCTGTTAGCCACAGCACATTATAGTACTTATACATAGTGCCAAGGCAATGGAATGTTTAATTCTCAAAGACACTAGAGGTACAACAAAGTCCAATTAATTAGCCTATTTCAATATTCAAATACTCTATTTCTATCCATAATATCAAATGATGTCAGGTTTTAATAAAGGGCAAATTAAAATTTTCATTTGTTACAACGATAACTATTCAATCTCTCTGCTACATGTTACTTAAGTCTTCTAGTAAAAAAAAATCGCATGCCAAAAATGCCTCGACTAGCAATTCATCAAAGACCGTAATTAATGTGAAGTTATTACTCCCACATTGAGCTCTCATCCTGCCTGTTGGTTTCCAGAGATCTTCTAGTGTTAGACAACCTTCTTATAATGGTCACATATCCAAATTTCATGTAGAAACATTCAATAATTCTACTAATATATTAAAAATCTTATGTTTATAATTGTAGTTAATTTTCCAATCAAATTCTGAAGTCCATAATTATAATGAAACTTATTCACGCTGCATTACTTTTACCTACCAGGGGATGCACTGCACGCACAATGAAAACATGACAAGTTTACAATTATAATTCAATCTCATGACTTGAAGAATGGGTAAGGTTGAGGAGGGTCTAGTGGCCTAGAATCTAGAGGAAATAAAAATGCCCTTGACAGTAAGGGCACAGATTGCACCACATCAATTGGTTTCCTTTCCACCATGCTTCAACTACAATCATAACTTCACAGGTTTAGCCGGTAGGAACACTGTCTTGTGTAGAAACATGCTATTTGGTTTAGTTTGATTCCCCAACTGTGATAAGTTAGCCAGTTGGCATTTGGGGTGTCGTGTAGTCAGAAAAGGACAAATACTAACAGGTCCCGTTTACTTCTTGATTATCTTTGACGTATTTATGCTGTTATGTGGGAAGAGTCAGAGCACGGAATCATACCTGTTGGTCCAAGCTGTCCATGTCAAGTTTCCCAAACTAAACTAGTCTCACTTGCTTGCATTTGGCCCATGTCCCTCTAAAACTTTTCTATTCATATACCTATCCAAATGTCTTTTACATGTTGCAACTGTATCCTCATTTGCAATTTCTTCTGACAGTTCATTCCACGTATGAACCAACCTGCGAGAAAAAGTTTCCCTGCAGATCCCTTTTAAATCTTTTTTCTCTCACCTTAAAAGTATGCCCTCTAGTTTTGAACTCCCCCTGTCCAGGGGAAAGACACTTGCCATTCACCTTGTTAATGCCCCTCATGATTTTATAATCTTCTCAGGTCACTCCTCCAGTGAAAAAGGTCCCAGCCTATCCAGCTTTTCCTTAGAAGGATGAAGTCTAAATACAATTTTCTCCATGTTAAGAGTCTGCCAATCAATAGCATAAATGATAAATAAGTGAAACTCCACAGAAGGGAGAAAGTGAGGGGTGCAGATACTGGGGATCAGAGTCTAAGAATGTGGTGCTGGAAAAGCACAGCCAGTCAGGCAGCATCTGAGGGGCAGGAAAATCAACGTTTCAAGCATAAGAAGAAGAAGAGCTTATGCTTGAAACGTCGATTCTCCTGCTCCTCGGATGTTGCCTGACCAGCTGTGCTTTTCCAGCACCACACTCTGACTCGAAACTCCACATAAGGCAACTCAGGACAGAGGGGAAAAAGAAACATAAAAATTGGGGTGAGGAAACGAATAAGAAATTTTGTTGGGGAAATACTATGCTTAATCTATTGGCTTAATAGAATGTAGAAAGTAAAACTCTGACAAAAAGGGTTTCTATCATTTTGCTGAAGAGAGAGGTAAGTTACTGAAGCTTCTTACCCTGCACTCACCAGTACAAAATGCATCTGTATTTATTGAACTTACTAACCTACCAACTCATACAGTCAAGTTCAATTCCAATGTCACCAAAACTATGTTGCTATGAAATCCACCTAGAGGTGTGAACATTTCCATAAGTTTCCATGAAAAACGTGTATTTGAGCCCTAACCTCCTACCCCGTGAAAATTTCCAATACATACTCAAAAGGATGCCAATCTTTGGATCTACACCTGCATGTAGTTATTTGTTTACAGATGTTAATATGATCCATCCTGCACTCAAATGCACTTTTGAGATGCAGCAGTCTAATGTACGCCCTTTCAACATGTTAGTTGAGGATCCACTAATGATGACTCCAACATTGACTCGTACAAATTGACCACTTTTTGAATATTGCATGCAATTCTGGTCTCCCTCCTATTGGAATGATGTTGTGAAACTTGAAAGGGTGCAGAAAAGATTTACAAGGATGTTGCCAGGGTTGGAGGATTTGAGGATTTTAGGGAGAGGCTGAATAAGCTCTGGCTGTTTTCCCTGGAATGTGAGAAGTTGAGGGGTCACCTCAGAGGTTTATAAAATCATGAGGAGCATGGGTAGGATAAATAGACAAGATCTTTTCCCTGGGGTGTGGAAGTCCTGAAGAAGAGGGCATAGGTTTAGTGCGAGAGGGGAAAAAATGTAAGGGTCCTAAGGAGGACCTGTTTCACGCAGAGGGTGTGTGGGTATAGAATGAGCTGCCAGAGGAAGTGATGGAAGCTGGTACAATTATAGCATTTAAAAGGCATGTGGATGGGTATATGAAAAGGAAGAGCTTAGAGGGATTTGGGCAAAGTGCTGGCAAATGGGACTAGATTAGGTTAGGATACCATTGGTATGGACGAGTTGAATCGAAGGGTCTGTTTCTGTGCTGTACATATCTATGACTGTATGACCATTAACTAGTCAGAAACAAAGTGCATCAAAGCCATTCTGCAGGACAATGGCCGAACTACTTTGATCACTGTTTAATACATATTATGCAAACTTCAAATGGGTCAATATTTGCAACTTTTGAACTTCAAAAGTGGTCAATTTAACTCAAATTACACATGAATCTTTAAAGTACCAGAGAGTTTGAACAAGTTAAGCATACCATTTCACATTATTTCTCAAGATGGAAGTGGTAGTTTTGACTAATACATTGGTGCCATCAATCCAAAAACACACACTGCCTACCACACTACTGAGCAACACAGTGTATGAATTTCAGTACCAGTGTGGTGTCAAAAATATAAATGGTCTGAAGCAATAATAGCCGATCAAATCATCAATGCATTTTCTCAGTTGGTCAGAATTGTCAATACTATGGACCATACTCAAGTCAGCCCAAAAGCTTACAAAATCCAAAGCAAAACCTTTACTGTTAAGCGTGATTCTGCAATTGGGTATCACTTGCTGAATGATCCTGAGTGCAGTAATAACTAACTTATAAATAATGTTTGATAATCAGTTGTGCTTATATCATAACCAAAATGTGTGGTGCTGGAAAAGCACAGCCAGTCAGGCAGGATCCCAGGAGCAGGAGAGTTGACGTTTAAAGCTAAA
>NC_057719.1:38482613-38490416 GCF_004010195.1 Chiloscyllium plagiosum
ATAGGTTGGAGTGGTGGGTGGATCGGATAGGTGGGAAGGATGATGGACAGGTAGAACAGTTCAAGATGATGGTGGCGAGTTGGAGGGTTGGATATGGGATAAGGTGGGGGGGGGGTGAAAAGATCAGAAAACTGGTGAAATTGGCATTGATCTACAATACTTACATCCCTCCGTTCCAGATTGCTAGAAATTAATGGCGATGGAGAATGAGGAGATGCTTCTGGTTTTGGGCCTGCCAAATCAGACTCACTAATGGAACCACTCTGTAGAAAATAAGAAACAATTTCAAATAAAAAATTGCATGAGAATCACATCAAATTAATGTTTTAATTGATAATCATCGCCAATTGAAAAAAAAACATCCTGACAATTTAGTTAAGTTTCAAGTTAGAAAAATATTTACCTTTGTCACATTCTTTTTATAGTTATCGTATGATGTTACAATGCAGTATATCACAATTCTGAAGACCTTTGCATTTTTGTCACTAAAGACACATCACACTCTAAATGCACAAAGTGCTGTATAAGTAATTGGCATTTTAGACGGGAACCACTATGCCCCACTAAACTTCAAATGGAAGGTGCAGACCAACTGTCACAGATGCAGATTTGTTCTTCAGTCCAATCAGAAACTTGGGTCTAGATGTGAATCAAATTATTCTTGCTTTTCAAACCATGCCAATAAGACAGAAAAATCATTTTCGTTGCCGGCAAATTATAAAGCACATTGTCAAATACATAACAACTTTACTAGCTAGCTAAACTATTAATACAGTATCATTTTAGGAAACATTCAAATTATAAGTTGCGTAAAACATTTGCAAGTCCTGCATAATAGCTATTTTGTCTGTTTTTAAAAAAAGAGAGATTCACACTTAAATTCTTTCCTGGCCACATAGCATCTTGAACCAATGAAGGATTTTAGAATTCTTGTAATATGGCAAACAGATGCCAATTTGAATAAAATAATTAAATAAATTACAAGTTCATCTGTTTTACATGTTGGTCACCCCATCAAAATAAAATTCCTCAGCTCTGCTTCAAACAATAATGAATCTTTTTATGTCACGAGATTTGGTTCAATGTCTCATCTGAAAGACTGCATCACTAACTATCCAGCAACTATCCAGCCTCAATACTGCACTGAAATGTCAAAAATTTGCATGCATATGGAATCTTTAATACAATAAAAACATCCTAAGCATCTCACGTGAGCATAATAAAACAAAATATGACACCAAAACTACTGAAGACATTATTAGGACAGGCAACCAACCCTTTAGTCAAAGAGGTAGCTTTAAGGAGTGCCTTGAAAAAGGAAAGCAAGGAAGAAGTGAATAGCATGGTGGCTCAGTGGCTAGCACATCTCCCAGTGGCTGGGAGTGTCCCAGAGCTTAGTATGGGTGGTCTGATTTCTCCCCACAGTCCAAAGATGTGCGGGTTAGGTGGATTGGCCATACTAAATTGCCCACAGTGTTCAGGGGTGTGCAAGTTAAGTGGATTAGCCCTGGGAAATGCAGGGTTACAGGGATATGGTAGGGGGGAAAAGTCTGGGTAGGATGTTCTTTGGAGAGTCCTGATGAAAAGTTCTGATCTGAAACATTGACTTCCCTTCTCCTCTGACCTGCAGTGCTTTTCCCAACTCCACTCTGACTGTGAATTAATTTTGGTTAGCAAAAACAGGTGTGACAAGTGATTGGGACTTGGTGCAAATTAAGATAGGAGTAACAGAATTTTGGATCACCTCAAGTTTACAGAGCACAGAAACTGAGACACTAGCCTGAGGAGCATTGAAATAGACAAGTCTAAAGGTAGTAAAGATACAAATGAGATTTCAGTAGTAGTTGGGCTGAGACAGAGATAGAATCATGCAATGTTACAAAAGTAGAAACAAGTGGTCTTAGAGATGGTGTAAATGTGTGGTCAGATGTTGACCTTGAGATTTAAGCATAGAATGGTGCCAGAAAGAGGGAAGGATTGGTTAGTTAGGGTGAAAGGTTTGGAGCATGGACTTAAAACAGTGTTTTCAGTCTCCTCAATATTTAACTGAAGGAAACATCTGTAGATGGAGTACTCTATGTCAGATAGCAATCTGATAATTTAGCAACAATAAAGAATCATTTGGTGAGTATCCATGTTAGAACTAATACGGTGCTTTTCGTTGATGTCTCTGAAGGCCAGCGTACATATCAGAAATAGGTTACAATGACAATTTTTTGGGGATAGTAGAGGTTCTAATGGGATATGCAGGAAGAGAAGCAATTTGACATGTTTCCCTGGCTATGATTAGATGAAGAGAAAATGAGGTCTGCAGATGCTGGAGATCAGAGACGGAAATGTGTTGCTGGAGAAGCGCAGCAGGTCAGGCAGCATCTAGGGAACAGGAGAATCGACGTTTCGGGCATTAGCCCTTCTTCAGGAATCGATGGGCAAGAATAAAATCAGTTGAAAACAGTCCAATGAAGATGGACCACAGCAGAATGGCATTTGAGGAATATAGTGCAATTAACCATGTCAAATGCTGCCAACAGGATGAAGAAAATGCAAAAGGTTGTTAACTTGTGACAGTCTTGTAGGATGCCATTAGGGCCTTCAATATGAACCACTTTAGTGTTACAAAAGGGTTAGAAATCCAACTGGAAGGATTCAAACATGACGTTTTTGAAAGATGGGCATGGTGTGGAGGATTCTGTAGAGCAAAGGGATGTTGGAAATAGGGTGATTGTTTGCAAGGATGTTTCTTCAAATTTCTTTTTGAGATGGCTGATGATGGCAAATATAAAGAGTACTAGGATATGAATATTGCTAATTGTGATGGTGAAGGAGGAAAAGTAGGTGGTCAGCAGTTCAGTGGGAAAAAGTTGACGAAGCAGGGCATATGGAAATACAGTAAAAGTGGCCCAACCACAGCTAACAGATGAAATTAAGTATAGTATTAAATCCAAATAGGAGTCATAATACTTTGCCAGAGAAAGGTACCAAGCATGGGGACTGGGAACAGTTTAGAATTCAGCAAAGGAGGATAAAGGGTTGGTTAAGAGTGGAAAAATAGGTAATGACAGTAAACTTGCAAGAAACATAAAAGTGGGTTGCAAGCGCTTTTGTAAGTGCAAGTCTGCAAATAGAAAAAAACTAGTGAACACAAATATAGGTCCCTTGCATCTTAAATGGGAGAAATTATTATGGAGAATAGGAAATGACAGAGCAACTGAACTACTTTAGTTCTGTCTTCATAGAATACATAAATAACTTCCCAGGAATGTTGGGGAAGCAAGGGTATATTAGGAAAGAGGAATTGTAGGAAATTAGTTTTAGTAAAAAAAACTAGTGCTGGAAGAAAGAATAAGATTAGCTTATAAATCACCAGGGCCAAATAACGATAAGCCCAGGATACTAAAGGAGATGGCCACTGAAATAGTGGATGCATTAGACCACAAGACCGTAAGATATAGGAGCAAAATTAGGCCATTCAGCCCCTTGAGTCTGCTCCACCATTCACTCATGGATGACATGTTTCTCAGCCCTTTTCTCCTGCCTTCTTCCTGTAATCTTTGATACCTTTACTAATCAAGAAGCTACTTCCGAATTAAATACACTTGAAGACTTAGCTTCCATAGTCCTCTGTGGCAATACATTCCACAGTGTCACACCACCCTCTGGCTGAAGAAATTCCTCCTCATCTTAGCTCGAAAAGGTCATGCCTTCACTCTAAGGGGTTGTGCCCCTGGGTCCTAGCCTCTTCTAGTAGTGGAAACATCTTCTCCACATCCACTCTATCCACGCCTCTTAGTATGCTGTAAGTTTGAATGAGAGCCTCGTCATCCTTCTAGATTATATCAAGTACAGATCCAGAGTCCCCAACCGCTCTTTACATGAGTAGCCTTTCATACTCGGAATCATTCTTGTAAACGTCCTCTGGACTCTATCCAAATCAGCACATCTTTCCCCAAGATACAAGGCCCAAAACTGTTTAAAATATTCCAAAAGCAGTCTGACCAGAGCCTTATACATCCTTAGCACTCTTGAAATGAATGCCAAGATTGCATGTGCCTTCCTAACCGCCAAATGAACCTGTACGTTAACCTTGAGAAAATTGAACGAGACCTCCCAAATCCCTTTGTGCTTCAGATTTCCGAAGCTTTTCCACATTTGGAAAATAGTCCACATCTCTATTCTTCCGACCAAAACATATAACCTCATACTTTGCCACACTGTATTCCAACTGCCACTTCTTTGCCCAATCACCTAGCACATCCAAGATCTTCTGTAGCCTCCCCGCTTCCTTAACATTACACTATTTGTCCCTCCAACTACCTTTGTGTCAACTTCCAAAATTCTGTACACTCTTGAACAGTCACAGCGGATTGGCAGGTAGCAAGTGTAAGGAGGAGGAAACAAGAAAAATGCTGGGAAAGTAGTAGGGAAAATGCTGGAGATTATTATTATAAAGGACAGGACAACAGGGCACTTAGAAAATACCAATGGAATTCCACCAAGCAAACATGGAGTTTTGAAATGGAAATCATATCACAATAAAAACAGTACCTTTTTTGGAGTTCATAATTAATAGAAGAGTGAGGACAAACCTGCATATCTGAATTTTTATAATGCTTTTGAAAGTCCAGCTTTAGAGTCTTGTAGTGCAAAATTAAAGCACATGGGATTGGTGGCAGTATACTGTCATGGATTAAGAACTGGTTAGCAGATAGGAAATTGAGTAGGAATAAAATGGGTCATTGCAGAGTGAAAAGTGATAACAAGGGAGGTACCACAGGATCAGCACTTGAGCACATTATTTACAACGTATAAATAAATTATTTGGATGAAGGAATCAAATGTAGTATTTACAAGCTTTTTGATGGCTCAAAACTATGAGATTGAGAGTTGTAACAAGGATATAAAAAGATTACAGGGCGATATAGACATTTTGAGAGTGGGCAAACATGTGGCAGATGCTGTATAATATGGATTAATGAGAGGTTGTCCACTTCAGTATGAAAAAAAGACTACAAAACGTCAGAGGACTCCTGTGAATTGATATATAAAGGGATCTGGGCGACCTTGCACACCAGTCACTGAAAGCAAAGATGCAGGTGCAGCAAGCTGTTAGGAAGACAAATGTTATGTTAGTCTTCATTGCAAGATGGAGAGAGTGAGGTCTGCAGATGCTGGAGATCAGTCGAGAGTGTGTTGCTGGAAAAGCACAGCATTCCAGAAGAAGGGCTCTGGCCCGAAACGTCAATTCTCCTGCTCCTTAGATGCTGCCTGACCTGCTGTGCTTTTCCAGCAACACACACCCGATCCTCCATTGCACAAAGTTGACAGTACAGAAGCAAGTCAGTCAAAGAGTCATAGAGATGTACAGCACAGAAACAGACCCTTCGGTCCAACCCGTCCATGCCGACGAGATATCCCAACCCAATCTCGTCCCACCTGCCAGTACCCGGCCCATATCCTTCCAAACCTATTCATATACCCATCTAAATGCCTTAAATGTTGCAGTTGTACCAGCCTCCACCACATCCTCTGGCAGCTCATTCCATACACATACCCCCCTCTGCGTGAAAACGTTGCCCCTTAGGTCTCTTTTATATCTTTCCCCTCTCACCGTAAACCTATGCCCTCTAGTTCTGGACTTCCCGACCCCAGGGAAAAGACTTTGTCTATTTACCCTATCCATGCTGCTCAATTTTGTAAACCTCTATAAGGTCACCCCTCAGCCTCCGATGCTCCAGGGAAAACAGCCCCAGCGGTCTTATAGTATCTGCACAGGGCCTTAAGTGAGACTATGGAGTACTGTATGCAGTTCTGGTCTTTTTACCCAAGAAAAAATATGCATGCCACAGAGGGAACGCAGGAAAGGTTCATCAAAAGTGATTCCTGGAATGTCTGATTTGCCCGGTCAGGAGGATTTGGGTGGAGTGCGCCTGTCTTGAATGAGGTTTAGATGAATGAAAGGAGGTCTCATTGAGCCATAATTTTTTTTTTTTAACAGGGCTGGACGGACTGAATGCAGGGATAATGCACCCTGACTGTGGAATCGAGAACAAAGGGTCACGACCTCAAAATATGTGGTAGTCCATTCTGGAGTGAGATGAGGAAAAAGTTATTCACTCACAGGATGGTGAACTGGAATTCTCTAACGCAGTAGGCTGTGGTGATGAAATCACAATATATTTAAGAAAGTAGTAAAAGATTTCTCGAGGCTAAAGGTAAGTGGGGAAGTAGCGGGACATAGTGTGGAGATAAGAGGCTTGTGAGATGACAAAGCAGGCTCAATTTTCTAGGTTTCTATTCATGTGGAATTCAAATATTTATTAGCTTAAATATAATTGATTCACAACTTTGACTTCAAAAGGTTTTATTACTGTAATACAATCTCTCTCACTTTAAAACCAGCTTAATGGAATCTTACTTTGAATAGGAACCATGCAAAGCTATTTAATTTAATTTCAATCAGTTAGTTTCAAGCATATAGAACTATTACAAGATTATACTAATATATGCTATATATTTTATTTTTATTTCTTTCTGTACCTTTAGTTCAATTTCTGAAAATGTACTTGGATTGCAGGCATATAATAAGAGCCACTGAACTTGAAACGTTAATGCTGCTTTCTCTCCACAATGCTGCCAAACCGGTTGGGTTTCTCCCGCAATGCCAGTTCTTGCTTCATATTTCCAGAATCTGCACTTATTTATTATATAATATCATGCTACTTGTCAATTATTAACTCAATCTAATGGTCTGACCAATCAAAGTTTAAACAAATCATTTCCAGAAGAGTATTTCAACCCAATGTTATTTTGTTTCTGGGTTTCTAGTCTCCATTTCAATCAGAATGTAATGCTCTCCCAGTGCTATATGTCAGATTTTAGATTTGAAAGGACAAATGTTGTGGACATTCCAAGTAACTCTGAATGCAATTAGTATAACCAAAGGGTAATCAGCTCTTCCGGTGGCATGTTATGTCATTCAGGACATGAAAAAGAACAGATGCAAATCCATTGGAAACTTGATTTGCTTAAAATAAAGCTGAATTTTCCAGAACACAACGTGATATAGAGAATTGTGTAAATCTCTCAGTGACCTTCGTTTATTTAAGAGATTACACAAAAGAATTCTCTATTGTTTGGTACAAGTTAGATATTATAATAGGTATAGCAAATTTTATACAGAATTAGTATATGATTTATAAATATTAAACTCGCTTTCAAAAGGGAAAGCTGAAAACTGTATAGCTGTAATTTGCAGTAATGTGTTCTGAGTCATAGGACTATGAATCTAGTAGTTTTAGAGAAGTAATGAGATGTGTTTGGCAGCACATGAAGGATATTTCCATGATTTTGTTTAAATGCCATGGCTTTCTGTGCTACCTCTTGCATACGAGGGAACTCTGCTGCTGAAAGCCAACATAATTTCTAAACTAGAAATTATGATTTTTTTTATCCCCATTCTCAACTTATAAATAGTTCAATGTTGCAACAGTTGCACTGCGTGTTGCATTTTATTAAAACCTGACAATCAGAACTAGCTTAGATTTATAGTTAAGCATTGTGCGCCAAACAAAAGTTTTTTTTTGTGTATTCAGATTTCTAACTTGATTATTGTGACATTGTTTAGTCTTTATGAACCTCATTTTTGTTCCTGGTAGATCTTTCTGGTCAGTTGCCGATGTATTTGGAACTTATTTTGGCCCAAACTTTTGGCTTGAATTCTTAAATTTCCCGTGCTTACTTTGCATAAATTGATGTCACAATAGGTTGAAGGTTGAAGGTTTATGGAACTATACTTGCATAAAC
>NC_057719.1:38490648-38555258 GCF_004010195.1 Chiloscyllium plagiosum
AGACTTCAAAATGTTGCTTCCTTTATTCGGTCTCAAAATTCACACATTTCTGTCCTGAATTCTATGTGCCACCAGGCATATGTGTAGCGTATGGATTACTGCACATTAGTCATAGCACAAAAGTTTAATGTCAACTGCAAACAAACATGATTAACATCTTTTTTTAATCAACGTTTTGTAGGATAGAACAAACAGCAATACTAAGCACTAGAAAATCATTAATTATTGATTTACAATGTTCATGTACTTCATTTTTAAATCTTCCTTTTCAATTTTGAGTATTAAATACTATTATAGATCTCGGTCAATTGTTAGTTGAATTTGCAGTTTTGCACAGATTTATATTTGGGGGCTGTGACCCTGAAGTCATTCCTTGCTGCGTCAATTGCTTTAATGTAACTACTTAGCTTTTGTAGCCTTGTTATAGATTATTTCATTTTTGGTATGAATGTCCATAGTTTGATATTGTAATGTTTTGGGCGATTTTCTTGAGGGTTTTTTTAAAAAGAACCAGGAATATCAATGGTTGTGTCTCTAGTTATCAGCCTGGATAGGAGTGAAATAAGAAACTATTTTCTTATGCAGAAAATTTAGTGTCCAAGTGTTTTTTTGAAACATTTAGGAGAATACAATTTGAACTACTTTTATGTTTTATGGTATTACTTTACTGCCAGATCAACTGCACAAAATAAATTCATAAATGCTTCAAGATCTTAGAAGCTTGAAAAACATTTCACATAATAGACCTGAACAAGATCCAGTTTTTCATTTAAAAAACAACTATTTAACAAAACAAATATAAAAATTCAAACCGCAGTGGTAAAATAACTGATAGCAGTGAAGAAAAACTACAGGTACACTAACAGAAGCTATACTGGATTTTAAATTTTGCTAGATTTTGGGTTAGGCCCAAGACCTAGGGTCTTGAATGATTTGGACCGATCAGACTTCGAAGAGTAAAGAGTTGGGTGGAGCATGAAATAGACAGATGGTACACTGTAACACCTCACCTGAATTGTCCAGGGAAGTTAGAATAAACTTTTTTTAAAAATGATGTGCAGCACATTCTAAAAATGTCCCATTAATAAAGTGCTGGTTCATACACAGCTACTTTGTACATGTGTAGCTATACAAAATGTCTAGCGACAATACAAACCTCTTCGAAAGTAAGGAAAAATAGACATTTCATTAAAAGTAATTAGAAAGTGTCAGCTCATGTACTGAAAATCGCTTAAGGGTGGAAGACTGACATTATTCCCTTGGTTCTTTTGCACCCCCCATTATTCCTGGACAGTGAAACTGACTGCAGTGGGGAATTAATAATCCAAGGCAATTCTGCTTTAATTTTCTGACCTGTTTAACATTTTCCAATTCTAATGCAGTTTGATATTAGTGTACAATGTAGTGAGAGAATGTTGCACCATCATAGGCATTGATTTTTAGATGAAACATTAAATCAAGTCAGCAGCTGATCTCTCAGGTGGATGTAAAAGATCTCATGGCATTAGTCCAAGGTCCTGCAGCTCAAGTCCTATCCTTAATAAGCATCACTAAATATAGATTAGTTGGTCATTATCACATTGCTGTTTTGGGAGAACTTACTGTGTGCAAATTAGTTGAATTATTTCTGACATAACAGGAGTGATATATTCCAAAAGGACAACTATTGGCTGTAAAGCTTTTGGGATCATGAAGAGATGACATAAATGAAAGTTTCAAGTTTTACTTTGTCAGTGTTGCTAATTACAAAATGTTTTTCTAAATAAACAATGTGACCTGACATTTAAACCAATGTGAAGAGAACACTTCCAGAGTTCATGTTCCCTTTTAGTCATCTTACATTAACTATGATGCCAAAATGAAAGGCTTGTATTTACAAAGTATCTTTTAGCAACAAAATACTTTTGGGCTGCAATCATTGTTGCAATGATGGATATTTTAGAAGCCTTACTAGCGCATGTGATTTAAGCTGATACTCCAGGGCATCAGTGAAGGAGTCGCTGCACTGATACAGGATCAAACATCGAAAAGAGACATTAAATTGAGGCCCTGGTCATTTATACTCACTTGGTATACCGAAGTCACTTACTCAACTTCTTCCTACACTTAAAATAATTAATTTCTTTTTCATCAAAACACACACAGTATTGGCAGTGGTAGACAATTAAGAGTTTCAATACAATTAAGAAAGGAAGCAAGCTCATGTACTGTATGTACAGTTTTCTCTTTGTATGAAATGGCAGACACTTACATAAATGAATGCAAGGTAACACTAAGCAGCAAGTGTTCAACCATCGAATAACTTAATGAGATAGAACTCATCATGGTACCTCATCAAGTCAATTAGTCCTAGCCAGCACAACATAATCAACAGTATCATTCTTCTCTTGTCCTGTTAGAAGCCTTTGATCCCCTCTCAGCATATACCCTTCACTGGCACAGTGCAAACAGAACAGCTGCTTCTAAATGTCAGATTATGCCAAACAGGTTTAAGGGAAAAAGGATGGTGCAATTTGACTTACCCAAAATTCTCTCTCCTTACTACACAAATCAATTAATTTCCTTATATAATAATTAATGATTCATCCTGCCTGAGAAAGAGGACTGGAGGGAATCACGAGCAAATTGTAAGTCATGGCAAACTAGACGCCATATATCTGAAGATCTTTGCTTCAGCATGTGGCTCACATTTTGTACAAACTAAATATCACCACTCCACTCGCGCCAAAAGATACTTTTAGATTTGCTGAATACGCGATGATCTGATCTTGAACTATCTGATACCTTGTTTCATGAGAATTGCTATACCAAATCTATGCTATAGCGTCCAAAAAAATCTACAATTAAGTCTACAATGACCCTCCCATGCTGTCAGCTCAGGGTTGTTACAGGATGGTTATCTACAATTGGCAGACTACTACGGAAACAAACATGTGTAATAATGCTTTGAGAATACTTTGGCTACAAAGCTAACTTAGCTGAAAATGTGTTGCTGGAAAAGCGCAGCAGGTCAGGCAGCATCTAGGGAACAGGAGAATCGACGTTTCGGGCATAAGCCCTTCTTCAGGAATGAACTATGATGCCTGAAGAAGGGCTTATGCCCGAAACGTTGATTCTCCTGTTCGCTGGATGCTGCCTGACCTGCTGTTTTCCAGCAACACATTTTCAGCTCTGATCTCCAGCATCTGCAGTCCTCACTTTCTCCTACAAAGCTAACTTAGTCATGACAACTTTTCAGTCATCAAATGGTGAGCCATAAGCTGATGCAAAGATCTGCTGATAGGGACTTTTTGTCAATCTTCATGGTAGAAAAACCATTAGTATACCAAAACTTCAACAGAGTTAAGGGGCAGAGGTGAATGTAGTGGCCATATGAAGATGATGCTGGGGATGTTGAAAAGTCTGATGAGGAAAAAAAAACCACCCAGGCCAGATAGGACTGCACTCCAGGATTCTGAAGGAGATAGCTGAAGAGATTGTGGAGCATTGGTGATCATCTTCAGGAATCAGTGGAGTCAGGGATGATCCTGGAGAACTGGAAAATAGCTAATGTAATACCCTAGTTTAAGGGAGGGAGGGAAGGAGGTAGCAGATGGGAAATTAAAGGCCAGTTAGCCTGACCTCAGTCATTGTTAAAATTATTTAGGATAAGTACTTGGAAGTGCATGGTAAAATAAGTCAGCATAGCTTCATCAAGGAGAGGCCATGCCTGGCAAATTTGTTGGAATTTTTGAGCAGGTAACCGTCAAGTGAGACAAAGGAGAGCCTGTGAATACGATCAATTTGGATTTCCAGAAGGTCTTTGACAAGGTGCTGCACAGGATGCTGCTAAATAAGATAAGAGCCCATGATTTTAGCAGCAAGTAATCGGCATGGACAGAGGACTGACTGATTGGCAGAAGGCAAAGAATAGGGATGAAGGGGTTTCTTTCAGGATAGAAGCTGCTTACTAGTGGAGTTCTCCAGGGGTCAGTGTTGGAACCACAACTATGCATGTTATACATTAATGATCTGGACAAAGAAACCGCGGGCAAATACAATCAGTTCTGCTATAACGCATGTTTCTTCAACATCAGATAGACAGGATAGTGAAGGTGGTATTGGATATGCTTTCCTTTATTGGTCAGAGTATTGAGTACAGGAGTTGGGAGGTCATGTTGCTTTTAGAATATGGTGTGCAGTTCTGGTCTCCTTCCTATTGGAAGGATGTTGTGAAACTTGAAAGGGTTCAGAAAAGATTTACAAAGATGTTGCCAGGGTTGGAGGAGTTGAGCTACAGGGAGAGGCTGAATAGGCTGGGGCAGTTTTCCCTGGAGCGTTGGAAGCTGAGGGGTGGCCTTATAGAGGTTTATAAAGTCACGAGGGGCATGGATAGGATAAGTAGACAAGGTCATTTCCCTGGGATGGGGGAGACCAGAACTAGCGGGCATAGGTTTAGGGTGAGAGGGGCAAGATATAAAAGAGACCTAAGGGGCAATGTTTTCATGCAGAGGGTGGTGAGTGCATAGAATGAGGTGCCAGATGAAGTGGTGGAGGCTAGTACAAAGACAGCATTTAAAAGGCATCTGGATGGGTATATTAATAGGATGGGTATATGAATAGGTTTAGAGGGATGTGGGCCAAGTGCTGGGACTAGATTAGGTTCCGCTACCTGGTCAGCATAGATAAGTTGGACCGAAGGGTCTGTTTCTGTGCTGTACATCTCTATGAATTGGCTGACAATGCAATTGAAAACTTTAGAACATTTGTAAAACTTGAACTTTCCTCACTTGTATTGGCTATTACATGATGCCGGTCCCATTGGTTTAAGTGGTACTGATATTATGCAATTTTCTTACAACATGAGGTCACATGGGAATGGGACTATTGCATCAGACCAGATTGTAACACAAACAAAGGTGGAGGGAGAGGTAGTATTGAAGAAATAGGGAGGCTACAGAAGGACTTGTACAGGCTTTGAGAGTGGGAAAAGTAGTGGCAGTTGGAATACAAATGAGTGCAAATGCAAGGTTATGCACTTTGTAGAGATATAGACTATTTTCTAAGTGGGGAAAGGCTTCGCAAGTTTGAAGCATAAAGAGACTGACAAGTTCTAGTTCAGGATTCACGTAAAGTCCAAATGCAGATTCAGTTGGCAGTTAGAAAGGCAAAGGCAATGTTAGCATTCATTTTGAGTGGACTACAATACAAGAGCAGAGATGTACGGCTGAGGTTACATGATGCTCTGGTTAGACCACATTTGGAATATTGAGAGCAGTTTGGGCCCCACATCTAGGGAAGTGTGTGCTGCCCTTGGTGGAGTACAGAGGCGGTTTAAAACAATGATCCTGGAAATGAAGGACTCATCATATGAGAAGCAATGAAGACTCTGTGGAGCTTGGAAGGATTGGGGAGAGGGGGATCTCATTGAAACTTACACTGAAACTCAACAGGCCTGAATAGAGTAGATGTGGAGAAGCTGTTTCCGTTAGAAGGAGAGAAACTAGGATACAAAGAGACAGTCTCAGTGTAAAGGGACAATCCTTTAAAATTGCGATGAAGGGGAATTTCTTCAGGCAGAGGGTGGTGAATCTGTGGAACTCTTTGCTGCAGAAGGCTGTGGTGGCCAAGTTACTGACAGTATTTAAGGGAGATATAGATAGGCTCTTGATTAGTATGTGGATCAAGGGTTCTGGCAGAAGGTAGGAGATTGGAGTTGAGAAACATATCAGCCATGATTGAATGGCATAATAGACTTGATGGGCCTAATTCTGTGCTCAAATCTTATGGTTTTATGTTGCTACTTGAGTTGCCTACAAAGTATTGAGCAATACTCTAAGTACAGAACCACATGCAAAGTTGCACATGCACTATGGCCAGACTGAGCCAACACTAGCCAAAGTCAGTGATATCATCATGGATGATGTTCCTTATTCTTAAATTATCATCTTCCCCATTCTCTTTTTGCTGGTAACACATACTGAGCTTGATATCCAGGGGAGGCAGCTCTGGGATAATACCTAATTAGGGTCCAAATCTAAATCTGAACATCATGCGTCAAATCTTTTAATGTGCTAAATCTTTTGCTTTATTAATCTCAAGACTTACATAGGAAGACTATTGGCAAGGGTCCGTGAATTTAAGATGCTCACATCCAATGAAAATCAGCAAAAATAGTGATCAAGAACAGGTATGGAGAATAATTTTTCTCCTCCTTAGCTTAGCACATGAAAACCCCAACTGCACCTTTGTTTTCAAGCTGTGCAGAGCAGGGGTGGAGCATTGTTCTTTGAGGTTTTGACTGGTTTAGTGGCTTATTGCGAGATTTAAGCACTGGGCCCAACTTTTAAACTAGCATTATTTTATTATTACACAAATAAATACAAGATATTTATTAATAAACTGAACAAAACTGGATTCCAGATAAGAAACAACAATCTAATGTTTAAATTCATTCACTATAATTTATTTCATTATTTATTTCACAATTTAAAATCCACAGCAAACATGCCTACTTATTCTTAGCTATTTATTGCAAAATTTGTAATTTTGATGTTAATGAAATTACAGCGAAAGTACTCACTCTAAATTCTAAACTCTAAAATCAATGTAATTATGTTTTCAAAATATATAAAAAAGGTAAATAAGATTCAGGCAGCATAAATGTGAGGAAAATTTTCTTTATACTCCAGCATATAACTGTAGCATCAAACATATACGTACTACTTTTATTCACATTTTGAAATGCTTTATATTTTACAACTCAGAACTTGTACAGCTTGGCCATAGATATACAACTAACTACCCACCTCAACCACTAGATGACTGTGTTATCTTGCTCCCTGATGTATAGCTACTGGACTTCGGCTCTTTTTTAAAAATAATAATTTTAGACTAGTTCATTAAAAAGGACATTATTTGACATCTCAGTCAGCACTTTTAATTGAAGCAGTGTGTTCTATTAAGGATGGTGTAGGTTTATCCTAAGGGACTTAATAGAAGGGGGCACCCCTTCAATCATAATCTATTCTTAAACTTTCACCTACAACTGACTAAAGAATGGATGCTCCAAGGTACTGTAAAATATTTCCTTACATGTTTGTTCTTTATAAAGCAGGGCTTGATGGAAGATATCAAGTTTGAAAAGGGTAGGCAGCAAAAGAAGAATCATTGAGACAGTACGTTAAAACAATATTTTAGACAGGATTGAATGGCACATCACCTAGCTTCTGTAAATCCCAACACTAAGATACAGACTACATGTCAAAATGGTTACAGTTTTATAAGCTTGGGAGTTCAAATAAGTACCTCTTATTGGAATCAGAAAACAAGAGTTGATGGTCAAATCCAAAAAAGGTTTGATCTTTTATCCAGTAGAGATCAAAACGCTACCTGAACCTTTGCTTAAATTAGTTATTCATTTAATTGGTTCCACCAATTGAAATCATCAAGTATAATGATAAGGAGCACTTCAAAGAATTCATCCAATTTTATTTGAACTCCAAATATGGTTAACTGGCATTGCAATTAAACAAATCTTTGCAGAAATGCCAACCTACATATTTAGTAGACTGTTGAATTGTATTATGCTTTGGACAAAGGAGGATTATATTTTTACCAAACACAATTGCAATCATTATTGCAGCTTGAAGAAATTGTGAAATTTGGTGATTTGAGTACTTTGAAAACAAGCAATTTTCAAACATTAGCAATAGTAATGGTAGTTTCATGTAAAGCTATAGCAGAATTAATTAACAAGGAATAAGGAAGCACAACTAGCTTAGAGAGTGCCAGATTAAGTAAGTGATAACAAGTTAGGGTGACAAAGCACACGCACAAACTTACTTCTTCCCAAAACGCTAGGAGAGATGATGTAGACGAAGAAGAAACAGAGCCCTTTGTACAACAGATATGAGAAAAATACACTTAGTGAATTCCCTTTTGCAAATTCAAAAGTATAATAGGAAACCATCTCTCACAAAGAGATTGGTGCACTTGGGTATAGCCAATTTGTTTGTAGGAACACCTTCATTTGTTAAAAAAGACCATATGCTTTATAAGCTTTTGAAAGATGCCTGGAATCAGCATAATGTAATGCCACAAAGTGTAGAATTAGCAATATTTTTCAGTTGTAAAGATGATTAGGGATTACAGCTCAAAAAAATGGAATATGGATTGAATCAACTGGTCACAAAAATGAGCAGATTCACACTTATTTCCAGATATCTAACTGGCATTTCCTTACATCTTTTCAGCATATCAGATTTTTATCTACAAACCATGACAGTTTGCTTTAATAGATTGGAAAACATATTCCATTTATATATGGCAAGGCTGTCAACTTCATGTAAAGCTGTTTTGCTGTCCTATCTTATACTAGATACTATTATAATTTCCTCCCAGCTAAAATAAAATTTACAAACATGCACATCGAAACACTTCTAGAGTTTGATATTATCACTACATAATCAGCACTTACTTTAAATCCCAAGTCATGTGGAATTGGAGAGGTGTTAAAATAATCAAAAATAGAATCCTGAAAATCTGGAAGTTTGAGACCTATCAAACAAAAGAAAAGCATAAGCATGAAACATGACTTGCTTTAGGACAATAAAACTAGCCATAGAGATTTTACAAGTCTGTTTTGAAAAAGTATTTAAACTGTAATTATAGTTCATAGTAAAACTGTTGCTATCACTAACCTTTTTCTGTTCTGGCTTTACTTTCTTCTAATTCTTTCTTTAGATTCTGGATTTCTTCTACAAATTTCTGATTCTTGCCATCTGCCTCCTTCAGTTTACTGAAATCAAATTTTCGAGATGGAGATAGAATACAGAACATCAAGATGTATTAATAAAAATGGTCATACATGGCTCAAAAATTTGCCAAAGGTTTTAAACATAATATTTTTAAACATTTTCCAGTTACCAAAATCAGGAAGAGGATTCATAGGTTTTCATTTAAAAAGCACCTTATTACATTCCTGAGACATTCCTATATGCTGTATGTGCAAAGTAGCATTGCTTCAAGGCTATACAGCATTGTTCTATGTACACATTCTGCAGTCAATTTCAATGCAGCAAGCATTTACAAGCAGCCAATCACACAAATTAATCAGTCAATAGTAGTAGTAGTAGTGGTTCAGGGAAATCAAAGCTTCTGTTTAATATTTACAGGACAGTACTTCGGCCAGTGCAGCATTCTCACTGCAGTATGCTGAAGTTATAATCTCCTTTATGGAAAGAGTAGTCTGAATGTGCAACTCCCTATTACAGTTTGCTGTTTAGATACTACAGATAAAATGTAAAAAGTCCAATTAATTTAAAGCAGATCTTGGCCTATTTACTTTAAATTAATTACATTTGATTAAATTTAGTTACATTTATACTTTTGGGCTTAAAGTAGTTATTGGTATTAGATTAAAAATAATAAATATGCCAAACAAACCCTTGAGCCTGCACTGACATTTACTTCAATAAGGACTGCTTACTTAAATCATTTCCACTTTCTCATTCTGCATATCCACAAGTTCCCTCACATACAAAAATCTTGAAATATACTCAATTGTATAGTATTTCCAGACCCTGGAGTAGAAAATTCCAATGATTCACAACTTTGAAATGAAAAAAATTCTCCTACTAATTGGCTGACGACTCATCTTGGGAATATATTTCCTCATTTTAGACTCTCCAAGTAAAAAGGGGGGAGGGGCAGTTTATCATCGTATACCCTGTCAAGTCCTTTAAGATTTGTCCACAGCCTTCGTTAACCATTAGGTGTATTGTTTACTGTTTAAAGGAAGGAGTTGAAATTCAGAAAGTGCATGGATCAATATTCACCAGGATGATAACAAGAATGAGAAATTGTACTTGTGAACAGAGACAATGGGCTGAACCTTTAGGGTGGTATATTCCTCATGCCCTGACTGAAAAGTCAGTTGTCAGCTGCTCATCTGAAAACTAGCTGCCCCATCATGAAAAATTGTTTCAGAATGGGACTTTTACCCTGAGAGGAAGTACCACTCTAAAGACTGCTGAACAGTTTGATTTAATAAAAACAGAACTGCAAACGCTGGAGATCCAAAAGAAAAACCGCCAGTTCTGATGAAGAGTCACTGGACTTGAAACATTAATCATGTTTTCTTCTCAAAGATGCGGCCAGAGCTGCTGAGTTTCGCCATTAATTTCTATTTTTGTGCTGAACAATCTGACTGACTAGCAGCTCAGTTGTCCTAGGTGTGCTCTGATTCAGCAATGGCCACTGATGGGATTACAGGTAGTTATTGGGTAAAATGACTGGTAGAACCCAGACTGATAAGTAAGTTTGTAATTTTGGATAGGCCTGGCTGGTAGATTCTGGCAAGTAGACAAGGATGAGAAAAAATGACAATGTTTCAATCATAAGGCAGAACATGTCTTTGAACTGTGCAGGGAATGCCTTGAAGCAGGTACTTTCTGCTCAACAATGTCCTGTGCTTTAAAATTTGCTGAGTCAATTGCCCTGCCTCGGTCTTCCAGTGATTAAACTAAAACAGTGGCAAAAGCACTTAAGTGGCCAATTAGGCCTAAGGACTGGTGCACTATCTGACACTTTCCCTTCTGTAATATGGGAGAACGGTCAGGAGCAATCGAGTCCAGTTCACTGTGCACATACTAAGCACGAGGCAGTGATTCACTGCCCATTGCAATTCCAAACTGCAACAGGGAATCCCAAAGCCCAATTTAATCTCATTAATTTGGACATTTCCCCTTGCCCCGCAACTCCCTCTGCTTGAAATTCTTAAACACTTTCCTCTTAATATTATAAGTTAATGTCTCCTTATCGCCGACAAATCTCCAATCAAACTGAGGAGACAAGATTGGGTTTTGGGATACTCAGAAAATAATCTAAGTAACTTAAGTTTCGTTTAAGAACTAATATTTCATCTCTGATTTCATCCTAGTCAAAGCCTGCAATATGGAACATTAATTCCCTTTGTATAAAAAGCACACTCTTAACCATGGCATAAGCACTGCCTTGTAAAAATCTTAGAATGTTTAGGATGGATGTTAATAGATTAAGAGTCTAGAACTAGGGAACAAAGGAAAATGAATTAGTCATTTAGAGTGCGGAGAGAAAACATTTCTTCAAAGATCGCAAATTATTGGAATTCTCTGCTGGCCTGGCAACATCTGTGAAGAAAAATCAAAGTTAACATTTCAGGTCTGGTGACCCTTCCTCAGAACTGATGGTAGCTAGGAAAATTTTGGTTCATAGGCAGAAGATAGGGGGTAAGGAGTAAACGATAGGTGGGGATAGAGCCCAAAGAGAGAGGATAGACAAAACAGTCGATAATGATCCAGGTGTGAGGGAGAATAGACGTTAAAGGAGACTGTTAGTCGCTAACAACAAGTTGTGTATAATGGCATACTATGTGATAAGTCCTGGTGTGTGGGGTAGGGGGCTAGGACATGGGGGAGTTCAGGCCCTATAATTATTGAACTCAATATTGTTTCTCGAGGGTTGTAGATTCCCCAAGAGGAAAATGAGGTGTTGTGCTTCCAGCTTCATTAGAGCACTGCAGAAAGCCTGAGACAGAGATATTGGCCAGGGAACAGATGGTGGGTTAAAGTGACAGGCAACTGGAAGGTCAGGGTCTTTTTTTGCAGCCAGAACATTGGATGACTGCTTTGCAGAGCAACTGTCTATATTATGTTTCCTCATGTAGAGGAGACCACATTGTGAACAGCAAATGTGGTAAACTGGAATGTGAGAAGAGCAGGTAAAGTGCTGCTTCACCAGGAAGGTACATTTGGGCCCTTAGATACTGAGGAAGGAGGTGGTAAATGCACAAGTGTTATACCTTCAGCAGTCACAGGGGAAGGTGCCGTGGGGCCGAGGATGGGGTGTAGGAAGTGAAGGAAGAGTGGACCAGGGCATCCCGAAGGGAATGGTCCCTGTGGAAAGCGGATAAGGGAGAGAAGGGGAATAGGTCTAGCGGTGGTAGAAATGGCGGCTACTGACCTTCTGGATGTGGATGTTGGTGGGATGGTAGGTAAAGACAAAGGTGAGTCCTATCACTGTTGTGGGAGGGAAGACAGGAGGTGAGGGTGGAAGTGCGGACATAGGTTGGACATGGTTGAAGGCCCTGTTGACAATGGTGCTGGGGAATCCGCAGTTGAGGAAAAAGGTGGACAATCCTTGTCGAAGGTGGCCTCATCGGAATAAGCGACTTAAATGGAGGAACTGAAAGAACGGAGTCTTTACAAGAGACAGGTGTGAAGATGTAAATTCCAGGTAGCTGTGGGAGTCGGTGGGTTTATAGTGGAGATTTGTGGCTATTCTATCCCCAGAAATGGAAACAGAGATATCGATGAAGGGAAGGGAGGAGTCAGAGATAGAGCAGGTGAAAGTGAAGGTGGGGTCGAAATTGGAAGCAAAATCAATGAACAGTTGCAGATGAGAGAAGCAAGCAGCACTGATGCTATCAGAGAAATGGTTATGGGTGGGGGCCAGAATAGAATTGGAACAAGAAATGTTCCACACACCCTATGAAGAGACAGGCATAACTGGGCCCATGTGAGTATCCAGGGCCTCTGGCCTGAAGAAAATGACAGGTGTTAAAAGAGAAGTTGTTGAGGGTGAGAGTGAGCTCGGTCAAGCAGAGGACGGTGGTTGGGGACGGTTCAGGCCTTTGCTCGAAGAAGCAACAGAGAGCCCTGAGTCAGTCTTGATGGGGATGGATGTATAAACGGTTTGCACATCCATGGTAAATAGGAGGCGGCTGGAATGTGCAAACTGGAAATTCTAAAACTGGCATTAAGTGTCAGAGGAATTACGGATGTATGTGGGCAGGGTCTGGACCAGGGAGAAAAGACTGATTAAAGATGGGAAGATATGAGGCCTGTGGGGCAGGAGCAGGCTGAAACAATGAGTTTGCCCATGTAGTCTGCCATTACACACGTTGGCCACTAAGTCTTCATTACCAGCTATTCACCTTCCCAGCCAGATTGTTATAATCTCCTGTATCTGTCCAACTGTCCTTCTCTCTATTTAGGCTCTATCCCTACCTTTGGTTTGTCCTTACCCCCTCTCCCACCCTGTCTTCTACATATAAACTGTCCATTCTGAGGAAGGGTCACTGGACCCGAAACATTAACATGAATTTCTCTTCACAGATGCTGCTCGACCTGCTGAGCTTTTCCAGCAGCTTCTGTTTATGTTTCTGATTTACAGCATTCGCAGTTCTTATGGTTTTTATCAGAGTTCTCTACCTTCCCATTCTAAATTACTTAGTGTGTAAACTTTTAGTTCAAAGTCTAGTTCCAGCAAGTATTGAAGAAACTGTGTTTACTAGTCCTTTGATTTAGGGAAACTAGATTATTGAATGGCTAAAGATGACATTTGTGGAGGCCTATTCAATTAGGAGCAATGCCACAAGAAATAAATAGCAGTGCTGCTGAATAGATTTAACAAAAGTGCAGTACGAGGAACGAGTTTGATAATTAATATCATACCTCTCAAATGCCATATTAGTGGCTTTCACTCTACTTAGCTCTTCCTGTACCAGTTGCTTAGCACGTATTTCTGCTTCAAGAGCAGACTGTAACTCTAATCTAGCTGACATATCCAACTTTGCACTGCGTCTCACTTTCCACAAAGGATCCTGAAAGAATATGATCAGACACAGGAAATTAACATAACAACTTGTCTGAAAATGTTAAAAACTTGGCGGAGTTACCAGTCCTGAAATTACGAGGGGACTGAATTAGTTCAAGTTTGAAATATCCTACGTTAATAATATCTAGCATCATTAATGGCCATTAAGAGTTTGGATTCTCATACTAATAAATGCTTGGAAATACAAAACTTAACTATTGCTTAATGATTAGAAGTTGAACCTTTTCATCTTGTACTTATCAAAACCAGAATTAAAGTAAATGGTTAATTGTTCCTGCTGCAGTACCTTGCCAATTATGGCCAAACCAATCAGCACCACCTCATTTTGTATAAAATGTTGCCTCTTTTTTCAAGTCTATTCCTTGTGTCCTAGTTCTGACAAGTGCAAGATGTAACCCTTCCATTCAGCAATGTTTAAGATACTCACATTAAGTAAATTCTAAAACATGATTGTGGCACCACTGCTCACTTCTTAAATGCAAGGAGTGTGGAAGCTATATATAAATATATACATACACATAAAAGATACATACACAGAGCATTAAGTGAGGCTGCCCAAAAATTAGATGCTAACATGGTTTATATTTGTTGAACTTGACCACTCCATTAACAAAGTAAAATCAAAATGATGGCACATTTCCCTCAGGTTGTAGGTAACCAGTAGCTAATAACAATGTGCTATCTTTACCAGAAAGATTTATTGCTACTCTGTAGTTGTAGTGTTATACAAAATTAGAGATTTATCAATTAAATTTACCAAGTTTCGCAAATAGCAATACATTGATTCTTCAGAAATTGCTTCGCGAATGTATTGATGAAGCAGGCCTAGAGATTAGTTGTTAATTGACATAGAAAGATAAATTTGTTATTTTGTTCAGAGGTTATTCACTCATAAATGGCGCTTTGCCTTAAAACCTATATAACCCATATCAAGACTTGCACAAGACTGCAAGCGAATATTTCTAATACAAATTACATCCATTAATTTGTAGTAAAAACAAAGTTAACATGTATAAAGGCGAAGCTCAAACAAACAAGAGTAAATGACTATTACAATCATACCAGTGTTCTTGAACCTAGACTAGAATTCCGCAGTGATTCAAGTTCTTCTGTCATCTTGGATGCCAGAGCCTGTAAGTATCCTCTTGCGTCTTTCTCATCACTCACCCTAACAGCATAAAATATAAAAAGGCTTTGAAGATCCTTAATTACCCATAAGTTATTTTACACTGACAATTTTGGAAACAGGGTCTAATAGGAATGGGATGAGACTCGTAATTCAGAACCCCAGGTCAACGTTCGGCAGATGGCGAAATTTGAATTCAGCAAATATCTGTGGAATTGAAAGCTGGTCTAATGGCAACCACATAATTGTTGATCACATTTAAAAACATTGCGATTCCCTAATCCGATTAGGAAAGGAAATCTGCCACTCTGTACCTAGGTCTGGCCTGTGTGTGACTGCAGATCCACAGTAATGTGACTGACAACTGCCCTCTGGCCAGTTAGGGATGGACATAAATGCTGTCCAGGCAGTGATGTCCACATCTCATGAACAAATAAAAATATTCTTCTGCAATCTTGTATTATGTTCTTTACTCCATCATTTTATGCTTGTTTTATATAGTTTGTAATTAGCCATTTGGTTTAAAAGTTTTAAAGTTGTATACTCTATTCTAAAAAGCATTCAACAGCAAATATAATAAATTGCTTTGTGTTATGGACAAGGCTATACCCCTCAAAACATTTCAAGAAGGCGGCCCAGACCTTAACTTTGTTAGTTGTTTTAAGCAGATGTAAATGGATACTCCAGGAGAAAATTAGCTGGTCAAACCACCTAGCTTTAAACAAAACAGAATTTATTTTCAAGATTACTGAATGAAACACAAACAACAGAAAACAGAATACCGAATAACTTAACCTCTCCAAAAACCCAACAGATCATCCCAACTTAATGATACTGTTCCAAATACTTGCAACCATCTTCATAAACACTCCTTGGCACAAAATGTAAAATCAAAAACAGGGTCTTACAGGATTAGAAGTCAGAGAGGAAGTGCCAACAGCTTTTCCCCCCCACCCCCTCCCTCCCCCCATACTACTGCTTAAAAAAAAGTAAACCATAGTAAAGTTGAGTTTGGAGAATTGGCCACTCCTTTTTCATTTTACAAAGTTTTTTTAAAACTTGAAAGCCTCTGCCTGAGGCAGTATCTGTTAGCTATGATCAAATTGCCCCTAAAACCCTAGAACCCCAGAATCTTCGGAGTTTGTATCATTTACGACCTCTAAAAGAAAAACCAACTGCATAAGCTTGTTAAAGGAGCAGCTTTGTCTCATTTGTTAAATATCAGAATTTTTGAAAACAAGACTCTTTGAAATATTTTAATATTCTGCCTCTAGATTGTATTCAACCTCCAACACCCTTGACTTTCTTGTCAAAAATCTGATCTAACTCAGCTTTGAACATACTCAATGACCTGGACACACATTCTTGGGAAATTCACACATAATTAAGGATTTATGGGGAGCTGTTTTTAAAATATTTGAAAATACAGAGTGCTAATAAGTGGCAGTCATTTGTACACATGCAAATAAATGATTTCTTGCTTTATAATAAATACACAATACAAGATAACCTAGTAGTACTAGAGAAACCAGAATCAATCATCGAAATGACTATAACAGTAGCAGTAGATAATTCTATTTGTAAAGGAATCTTAAAAACATACCATTGTATAATCTCTGCAATCTGAGCTTCCCAGTGAGCCACTGACTCTTTTCTTGCTGCAAGGTCCTGCAATTCATCTTCAAGTCGTCTGTTCTGCGTTGTAAGCTTATCCACAAATGTGCACATCTGAAAATCAAAAGCTAAAAATTCTAAATTGGGAATAAACAAATACTTCCAAATGCATTGTTTGTGAATACTTCAAATAGAATATTATAAATTAGCATTGAAATAAAATATTTTTTAAAGCCTAGTAAATGTTTAAATCTTTGAGAGCTCAAACACAATTTGATTAAACAACTAATAATACCATAAGAAACAGTAACAGGAGTAGGCCATTCAGCCCCTCGAATCTACTTCACCATTCAACTGGATCATGGGAGATCCAATACTTTCCTGCATTTTTCCATAGCACTTAATTCCCAGACTGATCAAGAATTTATCTGTCTCAGCCTTAATATACATAAGGACTCTCTGTGGCACGCAGTTCCAAAGACTCTCAACCCTCGGAGAAGAAATTCCCCCATATCTTAGTCTTAAATTTGGAACCCTTAATTCTGAGACTATGCCCTCTGGCCCTAGAATCTCCCATGAGGGTAAATATCCTCTCAACATTGACCGTGTCAAACTCCTTAACAATCCTTTTTTGGTGAGATCACCTTTCATTCTTTTAAACTCCAGCGAAGAGATTCCCAACCTGTTTCGCCTTTGCACGTAAGACAATCCCTCTATAACAGGGATCATCTGCGTGAACATACTCTGAAATTTTTCCAATGAAATCATATCCTTCCTTAAATAAAGGCACCAAAACTGCTCACAGTACTTCAGATGTGGTCTCACCAGAACCTTGTACAGTTGCAATAAGACTTCCCTACTCTTATACTGTAACTTCCTGAAATAAGAATATTCCATTAGCCTTTCTGATTACATGCTGCAGCTAAATCTAACTTGCTTTATTTCATGCACAAGTACCCATATGTCCCCCTGTATTGCACCTTTCTGCAAATTTTCTCCTAAATAATATTGGGCTTTTATTCTCCCTTTCAAAATGTACAACTTCATATTTTCCCACGTGATACTCCATTTGCCAACATTTTTCCCACTTACTTCAGCTATCAACATCTCCTTGTAAACTTTTGCAAATTGTCTTTGCCTTTATTTTACAAATTTGGTTTCAGTACATTTGCTTCTTTCCTCCAAGTTATTAATATATAGTAAACAGCTGTGGCCCCAGTACTGCTCCCTGTGGAATTCCACTTGTTCCACTTGTGTGGAAAAAAACCCACCTTATTCCCACTTGCTGTTCCTTGCCCTTTAGCCATTCTCTTTCAATGCCAATATACTAACTCCAACATTGTAGGTTCTTATCTTATGGCTTATCCTTTTGTGAGGTACTTTGTTAAATGCCCTCTGGAAGTCCAAATACAACACAGTCATTGTTTCCCTTCTGTTCACTCCAGTTGTTAGTTCATATGAGTTTACAACAAATCAAACAATATTTTTAAATAAAGCATACAAATGCCTCATTCCATCCTTATCCAAAGTCCGAGCATGAACAACAACAACAACAACAATCAAGACAAAGAAACCAGGCTGATGTTCTTGTTCGAAAACCTACAACCATTAAATACTGGGCTCAGTTGCTATGACCAAACAGATGAAGGGTCCTCCACCTGAAACACGGTGTGGAATTTAGTTCCTGGGATGGAGCTTCCCTTACTGGTGGCAGAACCAGTGTGAATCACATGTTGCTCCTGTACACTGGGGCAAATCTTTTTTAATTTCAACAAGGCACCCGAGTGGCTAGTTTCAGCTGTCATCTCAAATTATATCCCCAATAAGTAGAAATCCAACCCTGAAGACTGCTGGCCAACAGCTCACCATTTCTGGCAGTGCCACCAGGAGCAATAGCTACAGTGTGGAATGGTTTAAAGCCTGTACTAGGGATACTGTTAGATCCATAAGGGGCAGGATGGGGATTGTAGGGAGAGGGCGGTTGGAGTAGACGGAGTATATAAAGTAGACGATTGATCAAGGTGGTGACAATCAACCAAGCAAACAACCAACCACACCACCCTCAAACTTCCTGATGCTGAGCAACTTAATCAGAGACCTGTACAAATTACCTTTTATCCAAATTTTATTAAATTTCCATTAAATACTTGCAGGCTTGAGGATAATTGGCTCTAAATGGCTCATTGGTGAGTCTAATTGACATCTCACTGCCAGTGAGCAAAATTTTAATTGCCTTACCTCTCAACACTAAATTAAGGACAGTGTTCCTGGTCCCAGAAATCAGATGTGGGTAATTCCTATTCAGTTCTCTCAGCTCCCTCCCCCGTTTATGCTCCCTCCAGTGGGTCACAATAATCATCTTTCCATTGATGCTGCAGACTTGCTGAGTACTTTCAGTATTTTCGTTTTTTTACTTTAGGTCCAATTACTGCAGTGCTGAGATGAACAATCTTGCGTTTTATCCACCAATTATGCAATATAGATAATTAATATAAACATTTTGAATCCTTTATAAAAACGTTCAGCTAAACAGTCAACACTGTTGTGGGTCGACAACATTATTGTCGACAATGCTGTGACTACATTAGATTAGATTCCCTACAATGTGGAAACAGGCCCTTCGGCCCAACTAGTCCACAATGACCCTCCAAACAGTAACCCACCCAGACCCATTTCCCTCTGACTAATGCCCCTAACACTACGGGCAATTTAGCATGGCCAATTCACATCTTTGGACTGTGGGAGGAAACCCACGCAGACACGGGGAGAATGTGCAAACTCCACATAGACAGTCGCCGAAGGCTGGAATCAAACCTGGGACCCTGGTGCTGTGAGGCAGCAGTGCTAACCACTGAGCCACTGTGCTGCCCAATTGTTTAATAGTATTGATCTTCCAATTATTACAGATCATCTATATATTCAGTACACATCATATATACCATAAACAGAATATTTACTTTTACCAGGATTTAGGGCTTCTACCACATGCACACCAACAAAAATATCAAATGATCCTAGTTGGATTAAACTGCCTCTTTTGAATAATTCATTGGTACAAGCCTTATCCTTGGCACAGCCATAACTTTTTGTGAAGCTATAGCTACAAATCCAGATGTCAGCAACTGACTCTGCCAGGCAATGAAACTAAGTCAGCAACAATAGGCAAGTGTCAGTGAAACCTATGAAGTCACTAATACTTTTTGATGTATTTATTTCAAAACAAATTACTCAAGTCCTACTAAAGATCAATTTCTATCTCAATCTTGTCATAAGACTGTATACATCTGATAACACTTCACATCAAAAATAAATTTTTGGGGTATTTCATACATTTTTACATGAACATTTGCATGAATTAATGTTTGAACTAATATCTTTAAATAAGTAAACTGAATAAAATGAATAAATACTTTTGACTGAACATTGTGAAGGTCTCAATAAATGCTCTACCTGTTTGCAATTTTTCTCAATCTATCTAAATTTTGCAAATTAATTAATTAATGCAAATGTTAACACCACAGAATTAATGATGGAGAAAAATATTACTTGAAATATCAAGTGAAGTGACTTACTCGATCATTCTCAGCTGAAAATTTCTTGTTCTCTTCAATGAGCATGTTTCGTTCACATTCATATTTCTTTTTCAGTTCACCAAGGGTTTCCTCCATCTCATTGTGCCTTCAAACATAATAACAAACACAAATAGACTCAGCACTTTTCTTTTACATTCACATTGGTATTTTTTTAATAAACCTCACTATCCATCTACACAGATGATCTGTGAAAGGTTGTTAGAACTAAAATTTAAACCTAAGGTTAAATTGTAACGCAAGTCTCTTGCTTATCCAAACTACATACAAAAGTTCAGAGAAAGGATAAATAAAACATTCACAACTTGACTATCTACTTGATAGTACAATTTTGTACATGTTGAGCATAACAGTTAAATGAGGCTTACACTTCCAAATATGAGCTAGAAGCAATATAATCTTTTTAAATCTTTAAAGTAGTGTCCTCAATACTTGCATTTATATCAATTGAATTGCTCCCAAATACATAAAAGGATTAAGAAAGAAATATGTCTGAAGCCATTATGTTAAATTTAACCTAAAACATTTACTGGCCCAATATCTATTACCTCATATTATATTAATTTGGTTTTGGTTAACAGATTTTTGATATTGAGTATGTGAAGTAGAGAGTTAACAGGCTTCATAGTGTTACTTTTTTCTCTGTGTATCTAACTGTATGGCAGCAACCATCATGAGTAAAATTAAGTCATGATTAGCCACAAAACATTTAACTATTTATTAAAGTAAGGATCGGTTCTTTTCTCCTCATTCTTGGACTTTCTTACTATGCTGAGGTTCCCCAGAAGGGCTTTTGTTTCCTTAATATGGGAAGGCATCTGATCTGTCCTCTTGCCAATAATGACATAAGAGATTGAGATAATATCATTGTAGGTTAAAATTCATGATGTGCCATTTCTTTGTATAATACTTTAAAATTCCATCAAGATCAATGTTATCAAGGCAGTTTTCAATGTGGGGTTTTCTCCTATTCTTCAACAAGATATTTCTCAAACTTCTATTTTTTTGAGCAAAGCTCTTAAAAACAATTTATCTCAATTTAAAGCAGGTAATTCCTTCCTTTGTGCCTTCCTCTGGTTAATTACCTGTCCCTCTTGGCTTTCTCCAATTTGTCCTTTAATATCATGACATCTTTTTGTAGAGCTAAATGCTGAGCATCAGAATCATGGAGCTCCTTTTTAAGGTTCTTAATTTCAGTGCTGTGAGCAGCTTCACACCTCACCAGTTCCTCTTCATAGAAAACCAGTTTCTTCTCCAGCTCCGCTTTTACCTTGGAGAGTTCTTGCTGGTGCTGCAAGCTGGATCCAGCAGCCCGACCACCTTGCTTCAGCTAAGCACATATGGAGAAAATAGTTGAAACAAGCTTAAGATACAAAAAAAGCCCTTCTTGGAGATTAATCACTAATACAACTCCTTTGGCCAAGGCAGTTGGAATATTAATCTCAACACAGTATTCCAATACTTTCCTCTTGCTTGGATGTCAACCTATTCATTTAAATATGAAACCTGAATAAGTGAGAATAAATTGTCTTTATGAATCTTGGAGTGTGTCCTGTTTTACATTTATCTTTCTAATTCATCAATATTTTTCCTTCAAATAAAAACACAATTTATTTCTCAAACAAAAACAAAGTAATACAGATACGAAAATAAAACTTGCTGGAGAAAGTCAGCAAATCTGAAAGTTTCTGAGAGTAGAGAACAAAGTTATCATTTCGAGGCCAATATGACTCTTAGGTGTGAATTTTATTTCTTTCTCCACAGATGCTACCAGGCTTGTGGAGTTTCTCCATCACCTCATGTTTTCATTTAATTGCTTAAAATTATTTCCATGTATTCCAACCTTTAATGCTTCCAATTCACTTTCCAGTTGTTTGGAATAAGTCTCGCCGTGTTCTCGAAGCTTTCGCTCCTTTGATGCTTCAGCCATAGAGTCTTCCAACTTGGCTTCCAGCTAAGGAGAAAAGAAAATATTCACTACAAACCTGCACACCGTATTTTACATTTATCACCAGAGAAGTGATACTCAAATCCTTTCGGTACAATTGATTACTTACTGCCACTGTCGGAAACAAAATTATCTTTTTGCTTATTCAGGCATGAGAAATGGCCATTGCTGGCTGGGCCAGCATTCATTGTCCATATATAATTGCACTTGGGAAGATGCTGGCAAGCTTCAATAAGTGGCATATTAAAGGTGGAAAAACTAAAACAAGAGCAATATTTCATTGAACTGATGCTTAGCAACTCAGTGAATGTCATGGGCATTTGTGGAGTATGACATCATTAATTTCAAGGAGACCACATTCAACAGTTCTCAATTTGACAGCAGTAGGCAACAGAACTGATTGCAGCATAGCTGGATTAAGGAAGAAAACAACTGATCTGGGTACCTTATCCTGCTGGAAGTGGGCAAGGTCAGAATTAGGTTCAATTATGATTTCTTTGCAGCTTCTAGTAAACTAACCAACAAAAAAGCTAAAAGGTCAGGTCAAGTGAGGATGGCCAGGTGGGGTTGACAGAATGTGCACCATCTCAATGCCAGTGCAGAAGTTTCAGGAGAAAGGGAACAAGAAGAATGCATGTGGTGGGAATAGGGGAAAGGATAGAAAAAAATACGTTTGGTATTGTGTTCATGTCATGTTCCATAGAACTGCACTGCATTTAAATATATGTCAAATATTGTAGGTTCATACGGTCCATAAAAGAGTGTAAATTGCAAGATGCTATATATATTACCAAAAGAATGGAACAGACTTCACATATCTTTATAAACACATTTGTCAAAACATCATTCCTCTGAAGGTTAAAGTAGTAAATTTAGATCTATACAATTCATGTGAATAATTAACATCATATACTTAACGCTTCTTCCATCAGTAGCTCATTTCTTTCTCTTTTCTCACACAAAGTAAAATAATGGTCACATTATTTACTGTTTACAGTCTACTGTAGGCAGTGGTATTGCACAAGTTCTCTGTTGTCCCTGTTTCCCCAAAACATTGCTTATAACAATAAATCTCAGATCTCTCAACAGAAGGTTGAGTGAAAATTGCTGTGTGTCATTTTTATGCTAAGATGGAACATCAAAGAATTACAATTTGGGATTTACTTCCTCAAACTCAAACAATTTTAATGCATAGGAATTTATTATCCTTATTATCCTTACGAGTGATTGATCCGAATCCATTTTCAGTTGTTCAATATGTGAATATTTCAATATAGTGCCTGAAACAGCATGGTGCCAATGCTAATGTATATCGGACTTACGGGATAGGTTTTGCTATAATAATTTTCCTTGCAAACCCAGAAAATTGTAGAGAACAGCAACACAATAATGAAATTATGTAAACTAGACTTATTCCCATATTAGATTCCTCTCAATGATGTTGCATCAGCAAAGATTTCTCAGAATACAAATTTTTTTGTATTGATCTTGTGTGAGATAGGTCAGGGTTAAACTGTTATGTTAACATATTACCTCACTTTATTTCCAATTCTTTTCAGAATTAGAATCTAAGGAAGGGACAATAATGAGGAGGAAATTGTTAAACATTGAAAGATACTTGTCAATTGTTGCTCTTGACATTATAAAATTAAAATAGAAAACTGGGGAGAAAAACAAACATGATCAAGGAACTAGAACAGGTCACTCAGCTCTTTGAGCTTACTTTGCCATTTGATAAGATCACGGTTGATCTCATTTTAACCTCAACTCTATGTTCTTGCATTTCCCGACAACCCTTCGCAATCAAGCATTTATCTACTCTACCTTAAACGTACTTAAAAATTCTGCATCCACTGCCTTGTGAGGAAGGCAATTCCAAAGATTCACAATCCTCTGTTTCAAATGAGTGACACCTTATTTTTAGTCTGTGACACCTAGCTCTCCCACAAGAGGATCTTCAATGTTTTAACTAAGTCACCTCTGACTCTTCCAAACCTCAAAGGGTACGGGCCTAGTCTGACCAGCTTTTCCACATTAGGCAATATATTCATTCCAAGTCTGGTAAACCTTCTCTGAACTGCCTCCAATGTAAGGTTTCTTCAGGAATATATTCAATATAGTCAACTGAATTGGAATTGGGAAGCCTGTCATTTATTTTTGAAATTGTAGTCCAACACAGATGTGCAAAGCAAATAGTTGAGGTTACCTTGAATGAGGACTGTTGAATCAAGTGATTCAAAGTTTTTGCTCCCACAATGTAACTAAAATAAAACTTGCTTACTGTTTCCTTTAGACCTTACTAATCATCTATAAAAGGATCACAGTGGAACAGCTTAGAATTTCTTTTTGTACCAGTAGTCTAACCTGGCAGACGCAGATGGAAGGAAGAAAGAAAAGGAAAGATCTGAAGTTGAAAAGTGTAACATGGATACAAGGTGGCAATTATGAAGCAAATGTCAAATGGAAAGGGGCAGTTGGTAAGGAATTGCATAAATGACTGAGAAACTGAGTGGATCTCTGCTTTTCTGTCTAATTCTACCAGCCAAACCGCTCCAGTACACACACAATTAATTATACCATGTTCAGTGTTTTGATTTGACACAAAATGTAGATTTCTTACAGGATGAAGAAACTTAGGTGTTTTGAACATGATGATTGGAAGAGCATCATTGCTTTTGGCATGTCAGCTTACTAGCTTTAGCGAGTTTTGAGAAGATTTGTAGCTCAGGTTGAGGTTTTGGATGTAGGTTTGCTCGCTGAGCTGAAAGGTTCATTTCCAGACATTTCATTACCTTACTAGGTAACATCTTCAGTGGACATTATGCAAAGCAATGCTGAAACTTCCTGTTTTCTATTTATATGTTTGGGTTTCTTTGGGTTGGTGAGGTCATTTCCTTTGGTGATGTTATTTGCTGTGGTGAAGTCACTTCCTGTTCCTTTTCTCAGAGGGTGGTAGATGTTCTTTTCAGAATTAGAATCTAAGGAAGGGACAATAATGAGGAGGAAATTGTTAAACATTGAAAGATGTGTTTGTTGATAGAATTCTGGTTGGAATGCCACGCTTCTAGGAATTCTCGTGCACGTTTTTGTTTGGCTTGTTCTAGGATGGATGTATTGTCCCAGTCGAGGTGGTATCCTTCCTCATCTGTATGCGAGGATACGAGTGAGAGAGGGTCATGTCTTTTTGTGGCTAGTTGGCTTACTAGCTTGTCAATCTGCACCAGATTGGCTGCTCTGGTTATTGTTCATTCTGATCGACAGAGCACTTGGTCAATAAGCTCTCTGTCCCAACTTTTAGCACTTGTGCAATCGCTGTCCTGGGCCCTGCCGCACTCCACAGGCACCACTGGGAATCACAACCTCCCAACTTTGTCAGCTGTGCCAGTGGTGATCCAGAATGCTCCCAGTTTGATAAATCCTGCTTTCACTGTTTTGTCAATGTGTATGTTTCCTTCTCAGATATTTGTTTTAGATTAGACATCAAGAAATAATTTGTAACGTGCCAAGTTAACTTACAGCAATACTACTGACTATGCAACAGTCAGTACCTCTGTAAAAATTTAAGAACTGACATAAATTGTGACTGTGAGCACCACGTGAGTAACTTACCTCCTTTCTAGTCCTCTCTGCTTTTCGGATATCTTGACGCATTGTGTCAATTTTCTGCATAGCTACTTCCAACTCTTCCTCTTTGTCACGGAGATTTCTGGACAATTTCTGTTTTTGTGAGCGCAACTCTGCCATCCGTTCATTGAGTTCAGAGAACTCCTGCATTGCAATTTTCCTCTGCTGATGTGCATCCTTCAATTCCTTTGTTTGGGACTTTTGTCTTTCAAGAGTTTCAACAAGTTGCTATCAAATTTAAGGGTTAGAAAAACATGTTAATACAAAAGTTAAATTTGCATAATTTAAGAATTTACTACAACTTTAGCTGTATCATACTACAGGTACCAATTTCACATTGAGTTACACTGTAAACTGCACAGAGCACACTGACAAAGCAGCCCTGCCCCCACTCTAGTCTCAAGGATACTTTATTTCAAACATTAGAAAAGGAATAAGCAATACCTCTCATTGTATTTCAAAACTGATGAGAAAGTATGAAGAATGCCTTTAAAATTTGGCTTGACAAACTTAGAGCTGTAGAGTACTGCAACAGTGTGAAGGTTACATGGTGTCAGCCTATTTACTAGAGGTGGTCTCATACCACTGAACTTTAAGATACTCAGAAGTCATGAAGCTGAAATTTCATGACACAAAGATGCTAAATATATAAATCTACTTGCATTTTATAAATCTCATAGGATAGTATTGAACAGTGGCATTCACAAAAGTGCACTATACAATTTTCAAACTTTGGGCCATCACTTGTGATAAAAATAATGGAGGGGGGCAAATATAAGATTAAAGTCAAAAATCCAAAAGCTGTTATTGCACTGTTCCATATTCAGCTTTACCAACAAAGCAATTCACTCCTCGAGCACTACTGAAACAGAAAAAATCACTTTCAATCTTAAATTACCATTGAGGGTTTTTATTCTGCAATGATTAGCTGGTTAAGATCGTAATCAATTAAATATTGGTCCAACCCAGTCATGGGTTCCTCAGTAATTATTTGGCCAAGGTCACGGATGGTAGCATACATGGAACTACACTTTGCTTAGATGGCCAAGGTTAGAGAATCAGTCAAGTCTCCATTCTTGAATGTAAATGTACATGTGCTGCTAGACAGCACTAAGTGGTCGTTTCCTCTATGGAAGAATAAACCAGCAATACCTTTGGCCAAATTACCACTTACGTGAGAACCAATGATTGATTCATGTTTAAAGTGTGCCCAAAAGGAAGGATTTGGTCTTCAGAAAGTAATAAATAACTGTAATAAGATGCAACTTTAACACAAGCACGGTCTTTTTTTTATTCTTAGTCTGCCATGTATCATTCTTGCAAATTTCTAGACCACTGCAATTCAAGCGTGAATTCCAGATGTCAATCTCAGTTCAACAACTTTTTCAATTACACAGAGACCAGTATGCAGGATTGGGAAGAATGCTGATCCCTAATGCTTGAAGAATGGCCCGACTGTGTTTTTTCCTAGTCAGTAGGTTCAATAGGTTTGCTGAGGGTCTTTCCAATTTGAATAAATTCAAAATTTACATTATAAAAGGCAATTTATGATGACATTTCAATGTCAGTAAAAATAGTAACTTCCAGAGGGCGGGGAGCACAGGCCTGAGGCCTGTTGTCCAGGCTGCAGCCCGTGGGGCCCAGGTGAGTAGGGGTACCTGCCTTTTAGACTCAGGATGACAAAGCACAGACCAGGTTTCTCGATTTAACAATTACTATTTTTAAACAAATAAATAGATTCTAGCTACAAGCAACTATGAACTGTCGACATATAAATCGACCAGCTAAAAATCTGACCCCCTTATAAACTCCCCCCATACACATACAATGAAACAAAAAACACAGTAATATGGATTGAAGGCAAGACTGTGTAGGCAGGTCGGTGGTCCCTGCCCACAGGGTTCAGAGATGATCCTTTTCATTTTCATGCTTCTTGAAATTCCTTCTCCAGGTACCTTCATTTCTTTGCAGGAGACATAAGGTGACTGGTTCACACTTTCAGTCTCTGATTTGTTTGAAAACCCACAGTTTACAGGAACCGATGGAGGGAAATAAATGCAATTTCTTTACCATTGAGGTGTTTGTTTTTAAACTGCAGAAGAAACAACAGCTCCTTTCTCTTCAGAGTTCTGATAGCTTCTGATAAAATATTCAGTCCAAAGATGGCAGGTCAGGTGAATTGGCCATACTAAATTGCCTGGTAGTGGTAGGTGAAGGGGCAAGTGTCGGGGTATGGGTGGGTTGCGCTTCGGCGGGTCGGTGTGGACTTGTTGGGCCGAAGGGCCTGTTTCCACACTGTAGGTAATCTAATCTAATCTAATCTAATCTAATCTAATTCACACACGAAAGCTGTCCAGCTACACGGGAACCAACAAACTTGTTGGCAGGCAGAGAATTTTGCAATTGACAACTGGCCACCATTTCACATACCAATTAGCTACATGTTGCCAGCTGAATCTCCCTTCATTAACACCCCTAGGTCCAATTTATCTGAAATAACTTCTCCATAAACAGCACTGACAATGAGTGTTGATAACCAGTTTTTTTAAAAATTCAGCAGTCCTTGGCTTTTAAAACATAATACCTTTCCCATTTCAGTCTACAATTAAAATACAGAAAAGTTAATACAGTCTTTACAAGAGATTCTCCCACTGATACCCACCCACAGATTGAACCCTATTATTTGTGACCTAAAAAGATGGATTACATACGTTTCACTATTATCTTTAGAAAGCAAGTACAAGAAAGCCTCATTTAACACTGCCCTTGCACAATGTTGTTTTGTGTAATTGGAGGTTTCGAAACAGAACACCTCATATGCATTGTGTTGCTGCAGTTACACATTGCATATAACTAAACATTCCCATATATTTTATACACGTCTCCCTGAGTGGATATGGTAGGGAGTAGACGTCTTGTGAAGCTTTAATGAACCTCAGACTGTTTTGTATAATGTATTTTCCGGGAACCAGCAAGACACATTAGCAATGGCATGAGATAACATTTTAGGTTTGAAGATTATATCTTTTCATTAACCCATGCTAATTAACTGGCTGCATATTTCAAACAACTTTATTTTAAAATTACATTTAAGGATTTACACTGTTTCTTTTAGTTTACAATGTTAAGGGACTATTTTAACACTTCAGTTAATGGGTGACCTTGTGAGATATTGATACACCAATGATTTTACAGGATACTTCAGATTATTACAATACCCCCTTTTAATCATTGCCAACTAAGGTTTGCTTGTAATAATCAAAATTTAGTTTGCGTACCTTGTGATTTTCTTCTTTTTCTTGTTTAAGTGCTTTAATCTGTTTTTCTAGTGCTTTTACTTTGTTTGTACTTTCCTCAAAATCTTGGCGGAGAGACACTGCATTTTCAAGTTGATGTTCTAACCGATCAGATTCTAAAGAGTTGTACAAAAAGAAAATGGAACCATCCACAACTGTAATCCAAATTTACACAGGCAGTTAAAACAGTATTCAAGTCTATTTGAATATGCTTGTCACTCCAAACCTTCATGTAACCTACATACTACAAATTTATATCATTGATTCCCAAGCTAGTACATAAATATAAAGAAGCATTTTTATAAGTAATGAATTCAGTGCTTTTTTTTTTAAACAGTTTATCTACAGAGGAACCTCGATTACCCAAAGGACACAGGCAGGCAGTATTTCATTCAGTTAATCGAATTCTGGATAATCGAATGTCTGATAACATTGTTTAACCAAGCATCAGGATCTTGTAATCTTGCCGGATAATCTGATATTTGAATAATCGAATGGCGGATAATCGAGATTCCTCTGTATATCACAATCCTGTGATTTGAACCCCACAGAAACCAATGCTATTGCTGTACCAGAATTTACCAGCATTGTATTCAAACTTCAAAATAATGATTAAGTTTAAACAAAAAGCACCACTGCAGAATCCTATGAATTTTAATGCTAATTTGTTTTTTATACAATTACAAATAAATTCAGATACCAGTGAAGCAAAAGTAAGAATTATACCTATGAACAATAATACTCAAGGGGCCAAATAATGTGATTCTCCTATGAAAGCATAAATCTCCTAGCTGGATATCAAATATACTCAATGAACCATGATCCAAATGTGGAGAATGTCCAAATTTTTTTAAGCATCTTTAATGCACCAGCACTTCAAAGTACCATCTCTGGACATTTTATTGACAAAAAGTTCAAAACCTACTTCTTGAATTTCAAAGAAATCAAACTTGAATGAACCTAGCTGACATTTTACGTCAAGAAGGTCTTAGATACACTGATGCTGCTCTCAGAGTAAGGGCAAGGGATATCACAGGAAACTTTAAGCAGACTTTTGAAATGATGGATTTACTAAACTTTGGTTATCGTGTGGGACAAATATAGATGACAACAGACAATGGTAAGCAGCACAGGAAACAGATTTGTCTCTGCGCTACTTCATTTCACTACGAATTTAAGACGTCAGTTTAAAACATGGCCATCTTTATCATTCAGCAGTCATAAAGTGATTAAACAATGCCTGACGTGAATCATCTTGTTCTCTAAAGGAGATACTTCACCACCAAGTGAGCCATATTTATCTAGTTAAAAGATCTCTTTGCTAATTTTTAATTTCTACTTAAACAGGTGATTACTGATCTGAGCATACTTCAAGCTTCCAAGCAATAGTAGGTCAAGCTCTAGTTAATGAGATATGTTTATGTTAAGTAGCTGAAGAATATTTTATCCATAGTTTACTGTATTAGCTTTCTATATCTAGTCTGCATTGATTTTAGTTTGTTTGTTACAGGAAATGTCTTAAAATATAAAATCATGTCACATGATCTTTATTTCATTACCAGTCATTCAAACGAAACATACTAGCTTTAATTCATATGTAAAATGTCATTTGTCCTCCAGCATTGTTGGTTTATTCTTAGGATTAATAACATTAACTTTTTTCAAAACAAAATATACACTTACTTCCCAGAAAACAGTTGTTTCTTTAAATGCAAAATTGGACACTGAATGAGAATGAGAGATGCAAATGCATTTTTAAGCAGGTACAACATATAAACATGTAGCGGGAGTAGCCATTTTGTCCCTCTTAAACCTCTGCCACTTCATAAAATCATGGTTGACCTGGTTATAACTTCAAGGAGAAAAAGATAAAGTCTCTTCCCTGGGGTGGGGGAGTCCAGATCTAGAGGGGAAAGATAGAAAACAGACCTAAGGGGCAACCTTTTCACACAGAGGGTGGTGCGTGTATGGAATGAGTTGCCAGAGGAAATGGTGAATGCTCGTACAATTGCAACATTGAAAAGGCATTTGGATGGGTATATGAATAGGAAGGGTTGGAGGGATATGGGCCAGGTGCTGGCAGGTGGGACTAGATTGGGTTGGGATATCTGGTCGGCATGGATGAGTTGGACCGAAGGGTCTGTTTCATGCTGTACATCTCTATGACTCTATCCATATTCTAGCCCATCCCTGATATGCTTTTACACTTTTGATTAATAAAAATCTATACACCACTGCCTTAAAAATAATCAAAGACTCTGCTTCCAATGCTTTTTCAGGAACAGTTCCAAAGATATACCCAAAGACAATAAAAAAAACCTAATGGACTACTCCTGATTTTTAAACATGGATCCTTATTTCCAGATTTTCCCATAAGAGGAAACACCCTCTTCACATAAATCCTGTCAAGACGCCTCATGATGATAGATATATATATATAGGATTCTGTCACCTTTCCTATGCTAAACTAGAGTTGGTACAAGCCTAGCCTGTTCAAGCACTTCTTACAGGACAACCCATTCATTCTACTTAGTCTGGTAAACTTTCTCTGAACTGCTTCGTTAAATAAGGTGGTCAATGCTGTACCACAATACTCTAGATTTGGTTTCAACAATGCCATTTGTAATTGAATCATAGCTCCTTACTTCAGTATTCAATGCCCCTCCCAATTAGCTTTCTTAATAACCTGCTGTATCTGCATTCTAGCCTTTTACGATTCATACCAAAAAGACACCCAGATACCTCTGCATCCCAGAGCTCTGCAATCTCTCCCCCCCTCACAGAATATTAATGATAGACAGTATATTCCCATTTGTTAAAGCTGGACCCTATCCATTTTCATAGCCTCCTTGCATGCTCTTCACAACTTACTTTCCTACCTATCCTCATGTCATCAGGAAAAGTAGCAACAATACCTGCTATCCTTTCATCCAGGTCATTGACATAATTGGTAAACAGTACAGATTCCTTGCCACCACTTGTTGCATACTGCCAGCCAGAAAAGGACTAATTTGTGCTTAATCTCTGCTTCCTGTTAGCCAGCCAATGTGTTAATCCCTACACCATGAGCTTTTATTTTCTGTAATAATTTTTGATTTGACACCTTATCAAATGTCCTGTGGAAATCTTAGTACAATTCATCCTCCAGTTCTCCTTTTTGCACAATATTTGCTACCTCCTCAAAGAACGCCAATAAATCAGTTAACCATAATCTCCCTTCCTCAACGCAATGCTGCCTCTACCTGATTACCTTCATTGTTAACTTAAAAACTGCCCTGCTACATCTATCATTATAGAGTCTAACAATTTCCTGTCACAGATAGTTCCTCATTACCTGTCTCTAGCTACCCACCAGCCCCAAATTTACATTTATAACCCACCAACTATTGTGGCCTTCCCCAATCTCGGGAGTTTCAGAATATTAAAATTAATGAATCATTTGCTTCTTTTAAGACCCTCAGAGAAAATCCATCAGAACCTGAGTACCCAAGATTCTGCTCAGTCTCACTTCCCAAGTGATTGCAATGTTTTGAGTTCCTCTCACCCTTCAGATTGAACTGCATTACAATCATGGAAAGGCAACAACAAAGGCACGAGGGAGGAGCTGGCCAGACCTGACAATAGAAGGGGGAGCCTAGCAGGGAAGACAGTGGAGTAGCAATGGTAGGGGTTTCTGGGGCTAATTAGAAAAGCACAGCAGAAATTCATCCCAAGGAAGAAGTAACATATACAATGGAGAGCACAAGGAAGCCATAGCTGAAAAAGGAAGTTAGGGACAGCATAAAGCCAAACGAAAAGCATACAATGAACATCAATGGGAAGCTGAGGATTGGGAAGCCTTTAAAAACCAGCAAAGGAAAAGTTTCCCGACAAATCCATGAATATCACATCAGATAACAGCTTGTAGTGCGCAGCCATCTGAGGGGCAGAACGTGGGAGATAAAGACAGCCAAACCTATACCTGAAGTAGAGAAAATGCTAACTCAAGTGATCAACATACAAAAACCAGACAGGACCTTGCAAGAAGATTGAAGAGGGAGTTTGTGAAGATTTAGAGGAGGGTGGAAGATTTGCTTAGCTTGAACCAGAGGGAAAGTATCAATTGTGCAACCCTCACAATCAGAGGCAATTCTGCTATCAGAAGTTATCTGACAGGGAACATAGAATGGCAGCCATCGGGTAGGGAATAATTTTAGACTGGTCACTGAAGGATTAAGTGCTCTCTCAAAAGGGCAGTGTAAGGTATAATTGTTGTGGGAGATTATTGATTGTGCTCAGATTTTTATGGAAAATCTCTTTCCTATATTTCAAGTTCAATTTGCCTACAAAAAGAAAAAAGCATTTAGAACCATGCTTGGAAATGCGGAATTCTGATTTTGTTTTTTAAAACAAATTAACTACCCGAAGCCTGTTCACCATCTACACAGCACAAGTCAGGAGTGTGATGGAATACTCCCCACTTTCTTGGATGGGTGCAGCTCCAACAACACTCAATAATAATTTGGACCATTCAGGTCAAAGTAGCTCGCACATTTGGCACCACATCCACAAACATTCACTTCATCTATCACTAGTGCTCAGTAGCAGCAGTATGCATCATTTACAGAATGTTCTGCAGAAATTCTCCAAGGCTTCTCAGATAGCATCTTCTAAAACCATGATCACCATCACTAGAAGGACAATGGCAACAGGTACATGGAAACTTCATCATCAGTAACTTCTCTTCCAAGCTGCACACCACCCTGACCTGGCAACATATCACTGTTCCTTCAGCATTGTTGGGTTAAAATCTTGAGCCTGCCATTGTGGTCTACCTAGAGCAAATGAATTGCATGCTTCAGGAAGGTGGCTCACCATTTCCTTCTCAAGGGGAACCAGGGACGGGCAATAAATACTTGCCCAGCTAGTGATGTCCATATCCCATGAATGAATAAAAAGAATTCTGTATGGTATAAGGCTTAGAGCTGAACTCTCAGATTGTGTTATTCCCACGTATTTGCTGCCCTTGTCCAAGTTGGTAAAGGTTGCAGGCATGAGATTGTTAACTGTAAACTCAAATTTCTTTTTCAAAATAATTTGTCTGTTTGGAGATCACCACAAAATGTGGTTATTTAACCATTTTAATATGATCTTATAACAAGACAACATTCACATAATTGGAAGATGCTAAATGTAAGGTAGAATATTAAACAAAAGATTGGACTGGGTTGAATGGCAAGTGGAATTATTGTCTATACAAAGGAACAATAAGGTCTTTTGGCACAGTGGTGGTTCAAGACTCATGCACCATGGAGGTGCATTGTAACATGCCTGAACAGGATAATAAAAATATTCTTTATAAAGAGTGCTGGAGAAAAACAACAGAACTATTGTAGAATTAGAGTTTGGACCATTGAACACAGAAGAGAGAAAGAAGTATTCAATATGGGAAAAGGTTATTAACAAATATGATGCTGGTGTTAATAGAGTTAGGAGATCTTTAGGATGATTTTCATGTCTCCAGGATATAACAAAATTCTATGGACAGAGGTGTAAACAATCCAGAAGAAAATCATGGGACCATCAAAAACTTCTGAATGATTTTATTTACTAATCAAAGCATTGAATGTTTTAAAAAAGGTTGTTTGACTGGGTGATGTGTTTGGAAACAGGTGCTCATCTGGTGAAGTCTCCAAAAATATGCTTAACCAGAGTTAGTCACCCTAGGCTACATAATAAATTGCTTAGAAGTGACAGTACCTATTTGTAAATTTTAGAGGGGGTCAAGATAATGATGGATCATTTATGAAAGGGCTAAGATAGATAGATCAGGGGAACTGCAATTTTTCAAGAGAAATAACTAATGCTGAAAACCATGATGATCAAGGACTAGAAAAACAATAATGAACAACTTGCAGTCAGTACTAGCCTCCATCAATGAATCAACATATTGTGAAACCTGATAGGTTAAGTAAAATCACATTTACTAGGAACAGAAGTATAGCAAATAAATCCACAAAACAAATTGGATATGATGGTTAGAAGTTAAAATATGACAAATAAATATACCTGCTAACTTTTTTCTCAGTTTGTCCATTTCCTCATTTAACTTCTTGATTTCCTTATCTCTGCTGATAGTTCCCATTCCACGTGTTGAACTATGAAGTGACTGTGCTGCCTGAGTGGATTCTAAAACAAAAAGTATATAAAGCTTAAATTAGGAATGATAAAGGAAAGAGACTTGTAAATCAGTACAACAAAACATTTATATTGTATTTTAACAATTAAATGCCCCAAGGCACTTCACAAGAGCATTATAAAGCAAAGTATGCACTGAGTCAAATTGCACTAGGTGACCCAGTCAAAGCTTAAACCAAGAGGAAGGTTTTAAAGAATGCCTTAGAGGAAAGCAAGGTAGATACCTGGGGAAGTGCAGAGGTGCTGCTTGACAACTGAATGCATGGTCACCTGTGGGGGAGCCATTAACACATGAAGCCAGAATTAGAGTGCAAATAACTTGGGAGAGTTGGAGAACTGGAGAAGATTATGGGATCAGGAGCATGAGGTTACAGGCAGATTTGAAAACAGGATATTGCAATGCAAGACAGTTAAAACAGGAAAATGAGCCTTGGAGGAAGTTAAAACACAGGCAGAATTCTGGAATACCTCAAGTTTATAGAGGGTAAAACATGGGAGACCAGCTAGGACTGCAATGGAATAGTTGAGATTAGAGGCAACAAGAGTGATGAATAAAGGCCGAAGTAGCAGTTGAGCTGAAACAATGGTAAAATTGGGCAAAGTTATAGAGGTGAAAATGGATAGTTTTAGTGATGGCACAAATATGAAGTCAGAAGTTCATGTGTGACACCAAGGTTGCAATAAAACTGGCTTAATTACAGACTTTTACCAGGGAGAGAGTTGGAGTCAGTAGCTAGGGAACAGAATTTGGAGCAGGGTTCAAAAACAAGGTACTCAATCCCTCCAACTATTTAGCTGGAAGAAAATATTCCTCAACCCATAACAAGTATCAGATGAGAAGCCCAATAATTTCGCAGCAGTGGATGAGTCAAGAAAATGTGAAGACGAAGAGTCTTCGGATGACATCACTGAAGGGCAGTCTATGAATGCAAGATAGAAAAGGCTCAATGATAAATCATTGGGGAACACCAAAGGTTAACAGTGTTGGAACAATCTGATAGTATCTTGATGTTTGAGGGAAAAAAGGCTTAAAACAACTGAAATCTGAACAAAAACAAAAAGACAGAACAAAATAAATGAAGAATTATCTGAAAACAAAAACAGGTTTTGATAGGTATGAGGTACCTATACCCCTTTAGAAGTGAAACACTAGGCTGAGCTGAATCTTACCAAAAATCGGCTTAGTGCCATTTCTGGCAATTTTCATCGAGGTGTTTCTTCATGAATCCTAGCAAGTTTTCTTATGCTACCTTCCCAAAGTTACTTTATGACCAACGTATGACACATCACTTGTCACATTTCCCCCACTTGCCACAGGCAAAATTACTGGCCACTATCAGGTCATCCAGGATTCCTAGTGCTGGTGCCATCTTTAAAGCCCGTCGTGCACTGTTCAACTGTCCCATACATATCAGACAGCAGGAAACTGGCACTCCACTTTGCCCATGGCCATCTGGGGCTCCTAGTGAACAAGGTAGGGAAAGTTCTTGTCAATTGAGTTTGCTACGACATGTTAGTAACTTCTAGAAGCCAGAGGAGGAAATCGTGAGCTGGAGTCCCTAGGCCATGTCTCTGATTTTCTCATCTGGAGGTATCATCAAGCCTCTATTCAGTGGAAGGAATCATGGGAAACTGCATTTCAATGACGCAAAATGACTATTGTGTTAGCGCATGCCAATACATGCAAATAAGCTTCTTGCTGCTCATGAAGGAGAATTCCATCTCGGCCATTCAGCACTTCATTGGAAAACAGGACTTTTGCTCTTGAAGTCAGGAAGCTCCTCACTACCACTCTCTCTCTCTCAATTCTCACAACTTTCTCACCAATGTCCACATTATTCAGTGCCTGGGAATATTCTGCCCATAGTCATTTAGTTTTCTATTTATAAGACATATAATTTGTTTTCAATTCTGATGACAAATGGATACCCAAAACCACTATGTTCCTTTTCCCTTCATGGATGCCAACTGATATGCTGTGCGTTTTTTCCAGGATTTCTCGATAAATTAAATCTCAAACTTACCTTGCAGCTTCCTGGTTAGTTCTAGTTTTTCTTGTTCAAGCCGGCGGATTCGCCTCTCGTAAGCCTCTATTTGCAAACTGTTTTCCAAGTCTGTTCGCACATTTGCGTCCCCATCAATTGAATCTGACCGCATAACTTGTCTCAAAGAAGCTCTGTCTGACAAAGGACTGAAATGGCAAATCACATTACTTACTACTGCATTCTAAACATCAGACAGCTAGCTTGTAAAGCATTAATTGGTAATTCAATGCAAGTTGCCATGCAATCCCAGGAGCTCAAGTTGAATAAATTATTTTCCCAAACTTAGTGTCTTAAAGATCTTTAAGTTAGAAATGTAGTCACTGTTGCCTTGTAAAGACACTTACCAGACAATGTTTGTGCACCAGGATTCCACAAGCAGCAGTGAAATAAATTACCAGATTATCCGTTTTACCGATATTAATTACAGAATGCCTGCTACACAAGACATTCTTAGAATAGCATCATGAGATTTTTTTTAAACACACAATTAAGGATGTAGACAGAACAATGGTTAATGCCTCAAATGGAAATCTGGGGTGGCACAGTGGCTCAGTAGTTAGCACTGCTGCCTCACTGTCGCAGGGACCCAGAGTCAATTCCATCCTTGGGCAACTGCTTGTGTGCAGTTTGACGGCATGGGTTTCCCTCTGGGTGCTCCGGTTTCCTTCCACAGTCAAAGACGAGTAGGTTAGGTGGATTAGCCTTGGGAAATGCACCTAGGGATGGGGTGGGCGTGGTGGTGGTGATGGTGGTCCAGACTCAATGGGCAAAATAGCCTGCTTCCACACTGCACAGATTCTATGAAAAAGATAACTTTTAAAAGTAAATCACTCCCTCATTACTGGACTTAAATTGCAGCCTAGGTTACGTGCTCAAATCTCTGGAATAGAGGTTGAATAAATAACTTTTCAAAGAAAGAATGTTTTTCACATGCCAAAATCAACACATTTAGTTGTATCACTATACTGATCATGTGGTGAATCAACAAGTCTCAGGTCTATTGACCTGGAGATTTAAATTCAAAAACAATGTCACTCATTTATTATGCAGTTTACTGCCAAGTGTGATAAAAATACTGAATTGTATCAGATTGTATGCATTTTATATTTATTTGACAGTAATAGCCCTGTGAATTATTGCACAAATGTGTATTAACTGGTTGAATAATCTAGCCAATTTTTAAAATCTAACCATACAGTTAGTTCTAGTTTAAATCATAAACTTGTGTCAAATTATGCAGGACATGCACAACTCAACAGATTAACGAGTGAACAGCTGAGCCAGGCAAATTAGAAAAATCCAGGTTTGATCCCTGTCCTGCGGTCATAAGCTGATGAATACCTGTGCTTTTAGGGAGCTCTGCAATTGTCTTCAGGACCTTTGAGCTAAGGAGAGGAAATCAGCGAGATTTCTGCACTTAGGACCCCTCAGTCCAGCCTGTCCATGTCAACCAGATATCCTAAACTAATCTAGTTCCATTTGCCAGCATTTGGTCCAAATGCCTCTAAACTGCTTCTATTCATATACCCATCTAGAAGCCTTTCAAATGTCATGTGTACCCACCTCCAGAACTTCCTCTGGCAAGTTGTTCCATACACGCACCACCCTTTGTGTGAAAATATTACTAATCAGGTCATTTGTAAACCTTCCCTTTAAACTATTTTCCTTTCCTTTCTCACCTTAAACTATGCCCTCTAGTTTGGGACTCCTGTACCCAGGGGAAAGATCTTGGCTACTTACCCAATTCATACCCCTCATCATTTTATAAACCTCGATAAAATCACCCCTTAGCTTCTGATGCTCCAGGGAAAAAGGCCTCTGCCAATTCAACCTCTCCCTATAAATCACACCTTCTAATCCTGTCAACATCCTTTTAAACTTCCCTGCACCCTCTCAAGTTTAATATCTTTCCTAAAAAGGGCGATCAGAATTGTACATAGTATTTGAAAAGTGGCCTCTTTAGTTCCCTGTACAGATGCAACATGAGATCACAACTCCCATACTCAATGCACTGATTAGTGAAGGTAAGGATGCCAAATGCCTTCTTCAGAGCCCTGTCTTGTAATCACTACTCAAAATATTTTGAGTATTTCAAGGGAGGATAGAATCATGCCCCACCTTGTGCAAATAAGTCCAACATTAATTAAGATCACTTTATGATCCTGAAGAAGGGCTTATGCCCGAAACGTCGATTCTCCTGTTCCCTGGATGCTGCCTGACCTGCTGCGCTTTTCCAGCAACACATTTCCAGCTTATGATCACTTTAGGTAGGAATGATTGTGAAACTCAATCTTGTATCATTAAAAGATCAGTTTCATTCAAGAGAAAGTTAATTTTATCCATAGTTAAAAGGAAAAAGGAAAACAAAATATTCCTTACAATACCAGCAGCCCACCAGTTTAAACCATTTAGTATAAAGCCTAAGTGAACAACTTGCACAGTTCTTTTATTATTATTATTATTCAGGGATTTTACTGAGCCAGCATTTACTGCTCATCCATAATTACACTTGAGAAAGTGATGGTGAGCTGTCGCCGTGAAATTATCAGTCCATTTAACATGGTGACCCCATTGTGCTCTTAGGGAATTCCAATATTTTACACTTGGACACAGTTAAAATAAAATGTTGTTTGTTTTTATTGTAGAGCATACAATACATATTTTAGATGGGAAACAAAGCAAGGGCTTTAGGTTGTTTTTCTGGTTAGTAAATATAATGATCCACCTGTGACAATAGTGAATTTCGTTTACTATATGCACTTGAACAAAACAAAAGCAGAATTTAAAGTAAGAACTTGAATTGCTCTACCTGCTGGTGGTAAATGTGAAGCCTACAAATGGTAGATGCAGTCCAGAAAAAGCAGTGTGAGTAGCTGGTGGCACCAACTCCTAGGATAATGAAAAGCACAAAAATAGAGATTTTTATTCAATAAATTGTAATAAAGTTGTTTGAACACTGGTTATAAAAAAGTGCAATTAAAATGCAAGAAAGAAGAAACATATTATCCATCTTAAAATCATTAAAGCAGTAAGAGTATTTCTTCAGAACTGGGATACTAACTCTGCGGTGAATTTAGGCACAGATTTGTACTGTTACCCCAGCTGCAACAAAACCAACATTGGCTAGATCCATTTATGTATACTCATTCTCAAATATTTGAATCCCCTCATCTAATTCAAAACTAGTGCTAATCTGGGTTTGCTCGCTGAACCAACAAATTACATCTAAATTCTGAATAGATTCTTTCCCAAGACAATTTGAAAATCCTGTCAGTTACATGCTTCTCTGGCAGAAGAGCAAAAACAGGAACTTGGCCCAATAACATTGGCAGGGTTGAAAGAAAGGCTGAGTTTTTAATTAGTGAAAATATGAAACAATTGCTGGTCCATCTCCTTTGGAAATGTCAAGAACATTTAATTGGGTTGGAGTGGTTGAGGTGGAAAACAGCAAAGTGGATCTCCATTTTACCTTATTACTAGTGACTATAATATTTATCTTCAATCCAGTATTTCAGTTCAATTACTTCTGACTGTGCTTGGAAGTGCTTCTATTCCTCATTCCAAGATCACTCACTTATAAATTTAAAATTGAGATCTTCCATGGCAAAACATTTCAATGCTGTCTCATGATCCAGACATTTACATTTGAAGTAGTAGTATTTTCTTTCCACAAATGCTGTACAAACTGACAAAGATGTATGTGTACAGTTTAATGAAATGCTGCATATTTTATTTTATTTTTAAGCTGCATCGTATAAATCTATCAAAACACTGGAAAATGTACTTTAAAAACAAAAGTGGCCTTTCAAACAACCTTCATGTTGAAATCCCTACTAAAAAATTAATGTTTACTGCTGTGCAAATAGGCTTTGCCTCAAAATTGTTCTTCTGACCAATTAGAAGAACAAACAGAAATTATTTCAGGTAAATACACAGATTATATACAATACTTATACCAAGATATTTAATTCTCACAGTAATCATTATAAACCTTCGAGTTTCCACTCATTCAAATGCTGTTCATTAGATCATGTTTTACATAACTGGAAATGTATTAAGTGTTCTACAGCCAAACATGAATTTTTGAGAAAAGCCAATTGAATAACCAGATGTCTAGCAATAAAAATATTTTAAACTTCCAGATTGTCACAGGTTTTAATATTAGGGCTACCTGACAACAAAACTAACCTACGCATTTTGACAAGGCTTGGCCAGACCATGAAACGAAACATCTAGCTGTGGTTATAGCTAAGTTCTACGACTTCCCAGGCTCCTCTTACTATTTGAATTTTAGAAGTAAAACAAAATTTGAAAAGGAAGAGAAAGAAATATTGTCACAAAAATGGGAGTACAGTAAAGAACCAAATTTAGGTTCCATCTGTAGACAAATGGTACTACTTCTGGGCTGTTACACCTCTGAACCTATTTTAGCAATCGAGCAAAACTGAAGTACTAACTGGATTTTTGAGAACATCATCATCTACATCAAAGTTTGAAGTGTCCGTTGGACTGCTGACTTCAGGAATATAAGGTGCTTCAATATTTCTAATGTTGTCCCAATCAATCCCTTTGAAAAATGAATGTTTTTTGAAATCTTCCATTCCATTTTTTCCAATGCGATGTTCTCTACTACAGATTAATTGCTGTATCAAATCCTTGGCTTCGTCAGACACATCAGTGATATGAGAGGGAAACTGGAACCTTTCCTGTCAAACAAGATGCAGACTACATGTTATTGACAATAGCACCCAAGCAAAAACAGCGTAATAAGTGTCCTTTGCACATATAAGATGCGAGTTAGTTAGTTCTACCTTCATAGACAGATCACCTAAAAAAATGGAATTAACTTAGAAGCAAAGTTTAACATTTTCCTTGAAGTATTGGCCTGTTGTTTTTTTTTAAATCAGAAAAACTAGCCATGTACAATCAGAATTGAGCACAAGATCCAATGAGCAATTCCTAATGGCATGCTAAACGTTTCATAAATCAATTTAAATTAAAACACATTGTAACCATTTGAGCAGCTTATCATAATCTTCTGCAATATCCAATGGCATAAATTGCAGAACCATTCTTCTTCTACAGTGAATACTGTGGTTCTGTGCAAATAGTTTAATAATTACACACACAATTTTAAAATGCCTGCCCTTAAAAAAAAAGTTCTTACTTGGTGATTCATAATTTTCCCATACGTTTCTACCAGTGATTCTGCATAAAATGGTGTTTCGCCAACAAGCATTTCATACATGCATACACCAAGAGACCACCAATCGCATTCTGGTCCATACTTTCCCATTCCATCCTCCATTGCTTGCAAGATTTCTGGAGAAATGTAGTCAGGAGTACCAACTGCTACAGAAGATTGCACCTAAATAACAGAGACAGGAAATCATCAAAAACTGCATAATTGGTGCATGCTTTACTTTACCCAACAAAATACAGATAACAAAACATTATTGGTTTAAAGATGCACATTCAGGCATCAGACAACTGACATATGAATAAGTCGGAGATGCCGGTGTTGGACTGGGGTGTACAAAGTTAAAAATCACAACACCAGGTTATAGTCCAACAGGTTTAATTGGAAGCACACTAGCTTTCGGAGCGACGCTCCTTCATCAGGTGATTGTGGAGGGCTCCATCGTAACACAGAATTTATAGCAAACATTTGCAGTGTGATGTAACTGAAATTATACATTGAAGAATTGATTGTCTGTTAAGCCTTTCATCTGTTAGAATACACATGAAAGAAGTGAAACTATCACTGTATTCTATCAGATGAAAGGCTTAACAGACATCAATTCTTCAATGTATAATTTCAGTTACATCACACTGCAAATTTTTGCTATAAATTCTGTGTTACGATCGAGCCCTCCACAATCACCTGATGAAGGAGCGTCGCTCCGAAAGCTAGTGTGCTTCCAATTAAACCTGTTGGACTATAACCTGGTGTTGTGTGATTTTTAACCTGATATATGAAGTCTTCCCAAACATTATTAAATGAAATGCACTGGCTTTTAGCTGTTACTGCAGAATTTTCTTTTTAAGATCCATCTAGAGATGTAAGTATTGCAAATCACTGATTACCCTCAAGATGTTGTAAACCCACATTCTTGAACATCTTTGGTCCCTAAGTTTCACCTCCATATTCCACTGTTCGTGGATGTCCCAAGTTTTGGAATGACAACATAGTTCCAAATCAGGATAGTGAATGGCTTAGGTGGTAGCGTTTCTAAATTCCTATTGCCTTGGCTGTTCTAGGTGGTCGAAGTCACTGGTGAAGGAGGCTTAACAAGATGTTGCATTGCTCTTTTCGATTGAATCCACTGATGCAACAGTACACTGGAGCTGGACAGAATCAATGTTTAAAGTGGTGGGATTTTGCACAATTACCGTAAAGTATCATTGCATAACTAACAGAAGATCCAATAATGGAATGTCTCATTCTTTCACCCCATTCAAACCTCACCTTATCAAAATCTCACTTTCTACCCCCAGCAATTTGTTTTTATTTAAAATCCGAACCATCTTATCTTTTGGAGTTACTGGTTTTTAATCAGAATAGAAAAAAAAACTTGCTTAACACTGCTGTTTGGCAGGCATTAGTCTCAGGAAGTCATGTTTATAACTAGACAGAAGAAATCGTTAAATTTCAAGATGATTTCAACCGGACACTGAAAGGAATAAACACATTTAGTTAAGATTATCAAAAATGTGACATTAATAAAGAATGGATATTACCAAACCTTTGCAGTCATTTTCCTTGGGAATAGTAAAGTATTGTCTGCACTCTACAGCAGGCAATGTAATATATTGCATGCTCTGTTACATAAACTATTTCCTGAATGTTTCAAGGATCTACAGTAGACACTGCTCCAGTTAGCTATTCTTCAAATATACAGCTAGAACATTTTTTCCAGAAACAGTACTCACAGTGCCATCATTCATTAACTTCAGGCAGGAACCAAAGTCAGCAAGACGTATATGCCCATTCATGTCCAGCAAAACATTATCAGGCTTTATGTCCCTGTTTGAGAAAGAGAAACATTACCAAAAGGGGGAGAAAAGGGAAATCCCCACACTTATTCAGAAAACTGCTCCCTATTTATATACAAAAAATATTTCACTGATATTTAAAAAAAGATAGTTAATTCTGCAGCCAAAGAAAATTAGTGAACAAGGAAAGAATGCACTCCATAAATAATATTTACATAGGTGACAAAGGAGTACAGTCATAACAGTCACACAAGTTTAATGTATTACTTTTCTTTTTTAAATGGGGTCCTGAAGCTGATCTCTTTTCCACACAATAATAGTCTTATGGTCACACTGTTCTTAAGAGGTCAACAATACTCTATCAGGGAAGGGTGAATTAAAGAAAGGAGTTTTCTTTGTTTTCAGATACATTTTCTCTGTGTAGACTTTATCCTGCATTATTGGATGACAATGCATCCTTGGTTGCAATGGATAAACATTAGACCCAAATGTTTTCACATATCTCTGGGTTAAGACAATCAATTATAGTTTCAGAACTTGCTTTATTTTCCAGATTTACTTATTGAATTTAAATTACAACATCTGCTGTGGTAGTATTGTAATCCATGCCTCAGAGACGCAAGACCTCCAAATTATTAGTCCAGCGACATGAACATCAACACAACTGATGCTAAAACAATGGATTCCATCACCCATGTCAATTTCAAGTTACATGTGCAATTCTTCTCAAAGCTGCTTATTCTTCTTTGTATACAGGCAGTTCTTCGATAATGCAATGGTTGCATTCTTGTAAAACCCCGCATTATAGAAAAATCGCGCTTTAGAAACAACGCCTAAAGTATTAACAATGTAATCATGTTACAGGCAACACACATTTTAAACTTTTGTGCTTTAAACCAGTGTTCCCAATTCATCAGTCATGTTACATTGAATTTGCGTTAATGAAGCAAGAGTTATAGCAGAACAACCTGTATTTTTAAAATATACCTGATTATTGCATGCAACTTTTAAACAGAAAATGTTTTCACATTGGAAAATGCCATTCAAAACATTTAAGCATATTGGCAAATAGCCCTGCCATCGTGTTGTAGTACTTCAAAAGTCTATCTAGTTCCACATCCAAAGGTAACCATACCTCTGGTTGGGCAGCGTGTTATCTATTTAACATTTTGTTTATTGGTTTATGAAAAGTTAGCATTTGTTCACCTCCAACTGTCCTTGTTTTTTTGAACAGCTGCAATTTATGTACAATTGGTCAATGGCGACAATGTCCAGTGCAATCAAGGCAACACAGAAGTTTGGATAATTCAACATTGTAAGATATAGGACAAAAAGCTGCTGATGCAGTGCCACTCCTTACATGATCTGAGCCCTTAATGGAGTACTTAAACCAGTTTTTAAGTGAACAGAATGCAGATGTCAAATATTGGTTTGTAATTTTAACAATTTAATTCAACATTGCCCTTTTCAATATCCTGTCTACAATTCCATTATTTGAAATCCCTTGTCTATTTTATTTCCTTGTAACTCATGAAAAAGAAGTTATAATAATATGGATTTTTATGATTTTCATTTCCAAATGAGTGGCTTAAAGGTTGCTACAAGTCATTTAGCTGTAGATCTGCTAGCTCTAGATGGATGGCAGAGAAACATGCCTAGACATGTAAAGACTCTTTAAAATACCAGGAATCTGCAAAAAGGCTATTTGGAACAAGTTCTAGGCTCACAGAGAAACAGCAGAAGGAGCAAAAATTTTGAAGGGACTCAGCATAATTGTCTGCTTTCTGCAATCCTTGATTCTTCAAAATTAGCATATAATCATTTTTAACTTTTGAATTGTAAGAAGAAATCTGGCCATGAATTCAGTGGGTAGAACTCCAAAAAGGCAGCTTACAGAACCACCCTCTTTGAGGAGTTTTAATCATGGGAAGACAAAGAAAGAAAAGGTATACAGCAACCAAATATTGTTCTGTCAAAGGAAGGTTATGCAGCAAGTGCCAAAACCATAGAGAGAGAGCCAGAAAGAGCAGGAAGATTGGTGGAAATGAAAGGCAGGTGGGTGAGAAGGGAGAGATCTAGGGCATTAGGTGGGCGAAGGCTGTAGGGCATCAAGTAAGTTGATTTGTGTTTAGGGCAGGTTGGGGCCAGTGGGCATTTGTTTATAATGTTAGGTCTGTCAGCATCAATTCAGGGTATCAGGTCCAGGTAGGCGAGGGATCATTTGGGGTAGGGGATGGTGAATAGTTCCAGACATAACACCAGGTTTTAATCCTATAACTTTTTTTGGATAGCTGTTAAGCTCAAGTGAGTTGAAACCCTGCAAAATCTCAAACTAACTCAGAGCTGGGACATTTTTGGAAGATACAGATGTTGGGAAATTGTCCAAAGGAAATATCAATTTTCCAGACTATTCCAATGGTGCAGCTGCATATCTGCAATTTATACTGCTAGAATGACTATTCCCCTTTCAGAATTTTTAAGCTCTCATTTTAACCACTAAATCAGTAAGAAACTTTGTTATGACCAAGCTGATTTCCAACAGCATCTTCTGAATATTCAACTGTACATTATTCATCAGATGAAATCTTTTCTGAACCAGATATTTTAATATTGATTAGAAAGTTCACATTGACCAGATCTTGTGAATCTTGATAGAGAAGATTACTTTAATCAGACGTTTTCTTATAGTCACTAGGCTACCAGCAAGTGTACAAGTAGATCACTAATCATTCACACTCCCAAAGCTGAAATATCTTTGCCACAACTAAAACCATTTGTCAGAACTATGATATTTCTCTCAATAATGTAAATCCACTTCATTTGAAGTAGACAAGGAAACCAAAAATGTTAACAGATCTAAACATTAAAAAGCAATGGTTGTTGGTGGCACAATAGGTGCTTCTTCAAAAAGAGCAATTTAATTTCTTTAAAACAACATAATTAGACAGATGGAGTCCGTAAATCATGATTCCCTGAAGGTTTGACAAAACTTATAACTTCAAATGGTGTAATTCTGTGTACCATTACTACAAGGGTTATAGTGTTGTTGCAATTGAAATTAAGCTGTTATTTGGAGATCAAATATAAGCAAGATCAGTCAGTTCTTGACACAAAGTTAAATTTGATTTTAAATCTCTGCAATTCAATATGCAAGTCTGTAGCAAACTGGCTAGACAAGGTCAGAATTATAAAACCTGTTAATATATGCATTGTAGGAAGTTGACTACTACATAGACATGTGTTCTTCACATCTGCTACCTTGATGTGAGGCTTTTGAGTAAAAAGGATTGGATTGTTTCTGACTGCCTGAAATCCAAATAAAGCTCCCACAACAACAAATAAAATTACATGATGGCAATTTAAATGTACTAAAAGTAACTTTTAAAAGCCACTTGCTTAAATTGTAACAAAACAAAATGAGAATCCTTTTTCTCAATTAAAAAAAAAATCACTAAAACATTTGGCAACTTATAATACCCATTAGCGCAGTCTTCAATTGAATGTTTGTTTATAAAATTCATTCTTTACTCTTTTTGGCTTCTCTTCTATAGCCACACATTTTGCTATTTCTGTATGGTCTGTTTAGTTTTAGATTTATATTTGTCTTGCAAAGCACTGCCTATGTATGTTTAGACAGAGTCTAGTAACATGATATTTAAAACACTCATTTCAAAATTCTTTAGACACGGATTTAAATTCTACCAGAAGCCCAGCACATAACTACCATATCAAGGAGGTTGTTTTGGTTAATTCTGCAATCATATTCATTCTTCCTGTTCTTTTATCCACTCAAACCTATTACATTTTAATTTTTCACAATTCTGATAAAAGGCCACACACCAGAAATGTTAACCTGTTTTTTCTCACCACAGATGCTGTCAGACCTGCTGTGCATTTCCAACATTTTCTGCTTTCATGTAGACATGTAGATATTCAACTATACAATCAAAGTTCATTCTGATTGTTTCATGAGCCCCACATTAACTTCATTAAGAGGAAAATAGCTTGAACAACAGTCTATGGTTTGAAAATATTTCACTGGCAATAAAGCGCTTGAGGTGACCAGTGGACATGACAGGTGCTATATAAATACAAAACTGTCCTTTACAGGTGCCACTTGGTCTACTGGCTATATGAATTAAGAGCATGAATAGGCTATTCAGTCCCTCTAGTCTGCTCTGCTATTCAATAAGATAGTACCTGATCTAAGCATGATCTCAAATCCATATTGCCATCTATCCCTGACAGCCTTAGATTCTTAAATCTCAAGGGGAGTCTTTCTACTTCTGCATTAAAAGTATTAGATAACTCTATCTTTAATACTCACTCAGGAAGACTGTACCAAAGACTTGCAATCCTCTGAAAAGAAACATTTCTCCTTATCTGCAATCTTAAATAGAAGGCCACCTTTTCTTTTCCAAAATATTGTGTCACCTGGTTCTAGTCTCTCCCAGAAGGATCCTTTCAGCATCCACCTAGTCAAGTTATTGCAGGATCCAGTATCTCCAGTGGTTTCCTAAAATCACATGAAGTGAACTAAATTGATTGAAGACTGGCATTTGTGATGCGGTGGATTTCAGGTGGTGGTCGAGGTCGATCATCCACTCAGCAACCGTGGCTGAAGATGGTTGTAAATGAAGATGGTTGCAAATGCTTTGGTCTTGTTTTTTTAAAGTGATGTGCTCACTTTCCCCCTCCTCCCCTACTAATCAAAATGTGTATACTTGTGAAGCCTCCACTCCCTGTTAGTTGTCTAATGATGACAACTATTCAATGGATATGGCAGGGTGACAGAGCTTAGATCTGATCCAGTGATCATGGGATCATTTCATTCTGATGCTTTCATGCTACTACTGCTATTTGGCATGCATGGAGTCCTGTATTGTATCTTCACCAGGTCGACACTTCATTTTAAGTATGCCTGATGCTACTCCTGGCATGGCCACTTGCACTCTTCGTTGAATCAGGGTTGACCTCCTGGTTTGGTGGAAATGTGAAATGGAGGATTTGCCAGGGAGACTGCAGACTGCGCTTGACTATAGTTTTACTGCTTCTGATGCCAAAGTGCTTCGGTGCTCAGTTTTGAGTTGCTAGAGCTGTTCAAAGCCTATCACATTTCGTACAGTTAGAGTGCTACACATCATGATGGAGGGTATCCTCAGTGGGAAGATAGGACTTAGTCCTACTAGGCCTAAGCAGCGGTTACTCAAACTGATATTGTCATGGACAGATGCATCTGCAAAAATTAAGCCAATTAGTCTTGTGGGTTCCCTCACTCCGATTCTGTACACTTGCCACCCTCAGTGTTTTATCCAACATAGGGTACATACCAAGCTCAAACAAACACAGAACATTGACTTACTCAATACTTGAGAATGATCAGCAAGCAAAGTTCATCAGTGTGGCAGAGTGATGCACTCTCCTCAAAGACTACTGAAAGCACCTATGGTGCAAAGTCAAGATTAGAGTGGTGCTGGAAAAGCACAGGTCAGGCAGCATCCAAAACGTCGATTTTCCTGCTCCTCGAATGCTGCCTGACCTGCTGTGCTTTTCCATCTCGACTCTAAGCTCGACTCTAATCTCCAGCATCTACAGTGCCCACTTCTGATCAATGGTGCATTTCCTAAAGAGCAATTCTAGTCTATAGTATAGAATTAATAAAATTATGTGATAATGTAGGGCTCACTTCCAGAGGTGCTCTGAACTAATTTCTCACATCCAGTGAAATCTGGATTGAGACTAAACATTTTGCTCTCCAAGGACTCGGCAGTTGCCAAATAGGTGACTGTTATTCATGTGCAAATATTGTGAGTGAGTGTTGGCATCAATCTCCATTCCCACCAACTTTGATGTATTCCAACAAGTCGTACGCATGTGCATCCTCTGGGCAAGAACAATATTTAGTAAGCTGAGATGCCCTGATATTAAATTACCTGCTGATGGTCACCATCATGGCTCACACACAATTAACAGCCACTTGGTTGAACTGGTGGCAAGCACGTAGCACCTGTGCTATCATACCTAGGAAGTAGCCAACAGCATTAGGATAAGTGTGGGGGAAAATAAAACATAGAAGTAGGACATTGCGAAATGGCAAAAAAAAAAGATATCTCCCAATGTAGGACACACAAAATATAGAAAAAAAAACATACCTGTGCACATAATGCAACTGGTGAATGGAGTCGATAGCTAACACCATTTCTGCTATGTAAAATTTGGACATTTCTTCTGGCAGTCTGTCTTCAAACTTGCTGAGCAATGTCAGTAGATCTCCACCCACATAGTAGTCCATGACTAAATACTAAAAATACACAAAAATATACTTAACATGGTAACATGAATAATATGTTTGAACTTTATACATACTTGTTTAAACAAAAGCCATATCAATAAACAAATGATTATTACTGACAACAATCCTGTGGTTTAACAAATTAAGAAACAATTTACTGAAAAGAACATTCTTGTTTTTTTTTTGTTTTGTTAGGTAATCTGTTTCAAGGGAAGGCAGACTTACCAAGTAGTTTTCATCTTGAAAGGCATAGTGTAATGTAGTAATCCACTGGCAATCACCATTCACCAGAACATTCCTTTCTTCTCGAAAACATGCGGTCTATACATAATGAAGTATTTTATAAGTTTGTATGTGTAAATTGTTTTTATTAGATTCCTCTACAGTGTGGAAACAGGCCCTTTGGCCCAACAAGTCCACGCCAATCCTCCGAAGAGTAACCCATGCAGACACTATGGGCAATTTAGCATGGCCAATTCACCTGACCCGCACATCTTTGGACCGTGGGAGGAAACTGGAGCACCCAGAGGAAACCCACACAGGCACGGGGAGAATGTGCAAACTCCACAGAAAGTTGCCAGAGGCTGGATTTGAACCCGGGTCCCTGGCGCTGTGAGGCAGCAGTGATAACCGCTGAGACACCGTGCCACCCATTTAGTGAGGTTGCATTATTTCCCACATTAAGTCCAAGTTTTAGCTTACATGCAGACAATTCAAGTGGACTACTGGTCTGACCATAGAGTCATAGAGATGTACAGCATGGAAATAGACCCTTTGGTCAGACTTGTCCATGCCAACCAGACATCCCAACCTAATATAGTCCCATTTACCAGCACTTGGTCCAAATCTCTCTAAACCCTTCATATACCCATCCAGATGCCTTTTAAAAGATGCAATTGCACCAGCCGCCACCACTTTTTCTGGCAGCTCACTCCATGAACGCACCACCCTCTGCGTGAAAAGGTTGCCCCTCGGGTCCCTTTTACATTTTTCTCCCCTCACCCTAAACCTATGCCCTCTAGTTCTGGACTCCACCAGCCGCGGGGAAAAGACATTGTCTATTTATCCGATCCATGCCCCTCATGATTTTATAAACCTCTATAAGGTCACCTATCAGCCTCAGACTCTCCAGGGAAAACAGACCCAGTCTATTCACCCTCTTCCTATAGCTCAAATCCTTCTACTCTGGCAACATCCTTGAAAATCTTTTCTGAACTTTTTCAAGTTTCACAACATCTTTCTGAGAGGAAGGTAACCAGAACTGCACGCAATATTCCAACGCCCTGTACAGCTGCAATATGACTTCAGACTCCTATACTCAATGCTCTGACCAACGAAGGAAAGTACACCAGACACCTTCTTCACTATCTAATCTACCTGCAACTCTACTTTCAAGGAGCTATGAACCTGCACTCCAAAGTCTCTGTTCAGCAACATTCCCTAGGACCTTATCATTAAGTGTATAAGTACTGCTAAGATTTCCTTTCCCAAAATGCAGCACTTCACATTTATCTAAATTAAATTCCATCTGCCACTCCTCAGCCCATTGGCTCACCTGATCAAGATCCCACTGTAATCTGAGGTAACCTTCTCTGCCCACTACACTTCCAATTTTGGTGTCATCTGAAAGTTACTTACTATACCTCTTATGCTCACATCCAAATAATTTATAAATGATAAGTAGTGGACCCAGCACCGATCCTTGTGGCACTCCACTGGTCACAGCCTCCAGTCTGAAAAACAACCCTCCATCACCACCCTCTGTCTACCACCTTTGAGTCAGTTTTGTATCCAAATAGCTAGTTCTCCCTGTATTCCATGAGATCTAACCAGTCTCCCATGGGGAACCTTGTTGAATGTCTTACTAAGTCCATATAGATCAAGTCCACTGCTCTGCCCTCATGAATCCTCTTGTTACTTTTTCCAAAAAACTCAATCAAGTTCGTGAGACATGACTTCCCACACACAAAGTCCCTAATCAGACCTTGAACCAGGAATCAGACCAGGAAACAAATTCATCAGATAACTAAAAGAGATTAGTACACTAAAGAAAAGCAACCTCATAGTTAAAGGTTCACAATTTTTAAATTATTTTAAAACAAAAAGGTTCCATTCTGAGTCACTGTTGAGATTTCACATAACTTGCAATAGAATGCCCTTCTTTCCATTCTGACTATAACTGCAGTTATTTGTTAACTAATGATCTGGTTTACTTAGTACTAATCATTAGCTCCTGTGGTACAGTGATTGTTTCCCTGGTTCTGACCAAGGTTCAAGTCCCACCTATTCCAAAGGCAAGTAATAACATCTTTGAACAGACCAATTAGAAAATATCTACCAATCATCAGTCTGGCAGCAAATGTTTATTCAAATTAAGGTGTGGATTCAAAACTAAAACAATGGCTGCACTATACCAGTACTATCAGGTGTCAACAATAAACTTTCACTATTAGCAGCAATGTTTTAGAATTGTAACATAATTAAAATGCTGCTACTAGTTCCTTTATAAGGTTCCTTACTTGTTCCGTAAGGTAACACAACCATAAATCTGCCTGAAATATATGAGCATACACTTTTAAGGCAGAGATGGTATACATTTTTAAATGGAACCCAAATAAACGGAGCAAATGAAGTGAGTTTGGGAAAACAGAAACAATTCTGTGGCAACATGTGCTGTGAATTCCTCTCCAGCTCTGTTCTTTTACCTCTGACAGCTGAGTCAAAAGACTGAGTGCATACAGGCAAATCAGAACAAAAAAAATTCACAGGGGCAAAATAGGAAAAATGAATGCTCATATTAATTTAGAAAAATTAGGATTTTGACAATAGTCTATGTTCTCCTCTACTAATAATTTTCAACACCACTCGTCAATTAAGGTTTCAACCATGCAGGAAGCAATGGAGGCAAACTCTGCATGGTGGAATTTAAATTTGTATTCAATTACCAAGCATCTGCAAATTTAGATGAGCGTTATTCACAAAGGATTGAGTAATCCTCCAGCCTCCCAAAGGAAATGACCAGGATATTGTGGCACATATCCCTGATTCTCCTTCTGTCAACCTTTTCCCAAATCTACCAAAGAATCATCTATTGCAGAGTCGGAAATATAGGTCACAGAGTATTCGTTTTAAATATAATCAATTATGTTGACCAGACAGCCAAATAGGTAATGGAAGGAAAAGGCAAAGGTTTACCAATCTTGAAAGTTTAAAGTATTGCACTGCCTATAAGTGATTTATTCAAAGAACACTGCACTCCCAACAGAACTGCGAATGCATATCAAAAAATAATACTTTTTAACAAAGATGTTTTTACTCTATAGTTTCTAATATTCTAAGTAGGAGATGCCTTGAAGTAACTGCCAAATTTTATTTTAGAAAAAGTAGGTCAATCCTTATTTTATCTGCATTTCCTTTCCTTCAAAAATTCCTTGGTGAGAGTGCAACTGGATGGCAAGTCAAATCCAGTCTATCACAAAATTTATGAAATTTCATAACATTTCCTCTTCAACATACCAGCACAATTATCAGGAAAAATTAAAAGGCAGTAAAATTTCTTCCCTACTGCCTCTACGTGATTGTCAGAAGTCCCCTTTAATATCATATTTCAAAAATATGTACTCTGGCCCCTCACAATGTATACAATTGACATTTAACAATTTAAAAAATTCATCTTGCGAGCATAATCCTTCGTGATTAAATCAAGCTTTTATACCTATGCTGGCTTGCAAGGATTGGGTAGTTCAATTGGCTGGATGGCTAGTTTGCAATGCGGAGTGATACGAACAATTCATGCTCAACTTGCATACTGGCTAAGATCAACTTGAAGGTCTGCCTTCTCTTATTAGCCACTCATCTGAGATGCATTGACCCTTGTATTAAACTCACTGTCAGTTGTCTCTCTCTTATGAGAGAATAACCTATGGTCCTCTGGGACAAGGACTATTTGCAACAACAACTTTAAATTTTTTGTAGCTGTGCGGATATATTAGATATTCAGGGCTTGTCAGATTTCAGGTGCGTTTGGTAATAAGTTAGGATTTGCAGTTACAAACCAGCTTAAGCAGAAACTGCCAAAACATTTATTTTGAAAAGCCACTCTGCTGAGGAAGTGAACATGTTGCAATGGCACTCATTTTGAGAGTCCTGCAAATATTTCCTAGCTAAATTTCTCTTAGGGAAAGAAACTTTTTTAAAAATCAGAATAACACACACAATTAGTTGCAGAATCGTATTATATACCATTATAAGATTCAACCATGAGAATTATGCCATGGCATATTTTCACTGGAATTCAAAGCATCATTAGCCAAACCTCTCTGTATGATCCATCCCAAAATGGAAATCCGGCTTACTAGAACATAGTGAAATCTACATCAAACCATGTTTACCTCAGCACGTTTCAGCATCTCCCACTTATTGAGTATTTTCATAGCATAAACACGTTCAGTGTTTTTCATTTTCACAACTGCCACCTGCAAGAACAAACATGTAACATTTCAATCTCAATTGATAAATTATTCATCAATTCAAACCTGACAAATGACAGAATCAATATATAATTTAACTATTTGTTCCATAAGCAAGTTATGGTCATACACCTTTCCAAAAATAATTAACACATTTTGCTCAAGTACACTGAATCCTAGTACACAGCAACCTGGGATATCATGACACCGCATCAACTCTTTCAAACAGCAAGTCAGATATTCCCATTCCCTGGTTCTTTATTTATAAGTCAGTAATTGTCTTCTCATTCAGTGTTTCTCCAATAGCCTTTTGAAACTTGATTAGATTAGATACCCTACAGTACGGAAACTGGCCCTTCGGACCAACAAGTCCATGCCGACCCTCCAAAGAGCAACCCACCCTATATTTACCCCTGACTAATGCATCTAACAATATGGGCAATTTAGCACGGCCAATCGACCTAACCTGCACGTCTTTGGATTGTGGTAGGAAATCCACGCACACACGGAGAGAACGTGCAAACTCCACAGGCAATCGCCTGAGGCAGGAACTGAACCCGGGTCCCTGATGCTGAGAGGCAACAATACTCACCACTGAGCCACCATGCCACCATGCATTCCACATCCAAACTACTCGTGTTAAAATACATGATTCCTTATGAGGCTCTGGTTCTTCTGCCAATCACTAAATCTGCACCTTCTGGTTGTTGTCCCTTTAGCTATCAAATGACTCAAAGTTGAAACTTTATTTAGTAGTTAGATTGTGCATCTTGAAGATGCATATCGTAACTCGGAAACAAAAAATATTTTTCAATCAGCTTCTAGCAATTTCTGCTCAGCTGTCTTTCCAAATTATATGCAGAACTGTTAAAACAACAAATTTGAAAAGCTTTATTCAGGTAAATTTGATAGGGCGACAGACATCTGTGTGTAAAATTGACAGGTTATCAAGACTACAAACCAGAATTCATTTAAAATTAAACCAAGTGAGCTTTGGAATTCTTAATCATCCATTATCAGTTAGAACATAGAACATTACAGCACAGTATACACCCTTTGGCCCTTGATGTTGCGCCAAACTGTGGAACCAATCTGAAACCTGCACTATTCCATTTTCATCCATATGTTTATCCAATGACAATTTAAATACCCTTAAAGTTGGCGAATCTACTACTGTTGCAGCAGGGCATTCCACACCCCTACTATTCTGGAGTAAAGAAACCTCTGACTTCTGTCCTATACCTATCACCCCTCAATTTAAAGCTATGTCCCCTAGTGCTAGCCATCACCAGTTGCTTGGTTTAAGTCAGAAATGTACACATTCTAATAACTAACCAAGGAAGGAGAGAGAAAAAAAACAAAACCCTGTACCAAAGCCATCTCATTTGCCATACTCCAGCAACCTTGCTGAGTAACCTGAAACTACTAAGGACAGCTCCAGGCGAAGCAAAACCTGAGTCCATAAGTTTTAAGATACTTATGGATAAGGATAAAACTGGTCCTCTAATGAAAGTGTTAAATTTGGGTAAGGCTAATTTCAGCCGTATTAGTCAGGAACTGGAAAAAATTAGATTGGGGGCAGCTGTTTGAGGGTAAATCCATATCTGGCATGTAGTACTCTTTTAAAGACCAGTTAATATAGTTCAGGGCCAGCATTTTCCTGCGAGGGTGAAAGGTGAGAATGGCAAGATTCAGGAACCCTGGATAACATGAGATAGTGAAAGTTTAGGCAAAAAAGGAAGCATATGTTAGGTTTATGCAATTGAAATCAGACAAAACCTCTGGGGAATACAAAGGAAGCAGGAAGGAACTTAAACAAGGAAGTAGAAGGCTAAAAGTAGTCAATGTCCTTGGTAAGTGAGATTAAGGATAATCCCAAGGCATTTTATACATATATTAAGAGCGAGAGAGGGAAAGGGTAGATCCATTCAAAGATAAAGAAAGGAATTTATGCATGGAGCCAGAGAAGTGAGGGAGGTACTTAATGAGTATTTTGCACTGGTATTCACCATGCTGATTGTGGATGATGGTAAGATTAGGCAGGGGCATGTTGATATTCTACAGCATGTGGATATTAAGGTGGTGCTGGGTGTCTTAAAAACTATTAAGGTAGATAATTAGCCAGGAGCTGATGGGATTTATCAGAGGACACAGAGTCAAGAGAGGAGACTGCTGGGGCCTTGATGGAGATCTTTGTATCCTCTTTAGCCACAGATGAGGTCCCAGACGACTGGAGAATAGCCAACATTGTTCATTTGTTTAAGGTGGACAATAGGGATAAGCCAGGAAATTATAGGCCAGTAAGCTTTACATCAGTGGTAGGGAAATTATTGAAGAAAATTGTTAGTGACAGAATTTACTCATGTTTGGAAAAGAATGGACTTATTAGGAATAGTCAGCATGGCTTTGTGCCAGGAAGGTCTTGACTCTCAAATTTGATTCAGTTTTTGAGGAAATGACAAAGGTAACTGATCAAGGTAGGGCAGTGGATTTAGTTTACATGAACCTTAATACAGCATTTGAGAAGATCCCTCGTGGTAGGCTAGTCCAGAAGATTAAGTCACGTGGGACTCATGGAGAGTTAAATTGGATATAAAATTGGCTTGGTCATACAAGGAAGAGGGTATTTGTGGAGGGGTGTTATTCTGAGTAGAGGTCTGCGGCTAATGACTACTGCTGAGATTTCTGTTATTTGTAATACAAATAAATGATACAGTTGAAAACGTATGTGACTTGTTTAATTAAGTTTGCAGATGTCATGAAAAGTGGAGGAGTTGTGGATAGTGAGGGAGGTTGTGAAAAGGATAGAGCAGGATATTGATCAGTTGGAAAGTGTGGCAGAGAAATGGCAGGTGCAGTTTAATCCAGACAAGTGTGAGGTGATGCATTTTGAGAGGTCAAATGCAAGAGGAAAGTATACAGTAAACGCAGGACCCTTAAGAGCACTGATGCACAGAGGAAACTTGAGCTGCAAGTTCAAAGTTCCCTGAAAGCAGCAACATAAGTGGACAAGATGGTAAAGAAGGCGTATGACATACTTGCCTACATTGGTCAGGGCACTATGTATAAAAGTTATCAAGTCAAGTGCAGCTGGGCCAATGGACCAAAGAGGGATGTTTCATTTAGATAAATGCTAGGTGTTGCACTTGTAAGACAAAGCAGGGTACGACTTACAAAGTTAAGGTTGCACTCTGGGGAGTATTGTCAAACACAGACACCTAAGGGTACAGGTACACAATTTCTTCAAAGTGGCAGCACAGATAGACAGATGGGAAAAAATGCCTTCTTTGATCAACTATGATGTGAAGGTGCGGCTGTTGGACTGGGGTGGATAAAGTTAAAAATCACACACCACCAGGTTATAGTCCAACAGGTTATTTGGAAGTGCTAGTCAAGTTCAGTACTCAGGAGGATAGCCTCAACCTGGACTTTGGGTTCATGTCACACTACACGTGATCCCACTATACTAAACACACACACACACACCCCTCTCTCATACATACGCTTTCTCTCTCTCACAAACCCCTCCCACTCCTGAGGCAAACACTCGCATACTCTCACGCACTCTCTCACACAAACACACTATTTATCTCTATCTCTCTCTCTCTCTCTCTCCCCTCCCCTCACATGCATGCACACACACAAGTCCATGGGTTGACTTTGCATTTGAAGAACTGTAATTGCAGGTACACGCTATTTTGTTTAAAAAACACAATCTGCAGGCAGTCAATCCATGTAACATTTTATAAATTCCTACTTTGGAAATAGCACCAGTCTGACTCAAGATTGGGATCCAGATAGACTCTAACCTCACATCTTTAATGCACTGTCAGATCTGAGATGTCACTTTTTTTGTGAAACCTCAAGTTATCTTGGGAATGTGACTTTAATATGTAAATCCCAGAAGTACTTTCATGAACCAAAACTTGCAACCCTTTCTAAAAGATGAAAGACTTAATAGCAATCTACGTTTGTTCAATATATTGTATCGGTTGTACGCATGACATTGATCTGTTGCCATAACTTGTGTCTTATGTTCCTGCTCCACAGCTACCTGACGAAGGAGTAGTGCTCTGAAAGCTAGTACTTCCAAATAAATCTGTTAGACTAGAATTTGGTGTTGAAATTTTTAACACCATTCGTCAGAGCATTGAGTTTAGCAGTTAGGACATCGTGTTGCAGCTGTACAAGACATTGGGGAGTCCGCTTTTGGAGTACTACATACAATTCTAGTCATCCAACTATAGGAAGGATGTTGGTAAACTGGAAAGGGTGCAGAAAAGATTTACAAGAATGTTACTGAGACTACAGCATTGCAGTTACAAGGAGAGGCTGGACAGGCTTGGACTTTTTCCCCTGGAGCATGGGAGGCTGAGGGGTGATCTTATAGAGATTTATAAAATCAGAGATAAGGTGAAAAGCCAATCTTTTCCCCAGGGTAGGGGAGTCTAAAGGTAGCAGGCACAGATTTAAGGTGAAATAGGAAAGATTTAAAAGGGACCTGAGGAGCAACCTTTCCACATAGTTGGTGTATATATGGAAAAGACTGTCAAAAAGGTTTACTGTGATATGGACCAAATGCAGGCAAATACAACTAGTTCAGTTTAGGAAACCTGGTCGGCATGGATGAATTGGACCAAAGGGTCGGTTTCTGTGCTGTATGACTCTATGACTCTTTCTCTTGGGGTGGAAGTGTCAAATACCAGGGGACATAGATTGAAAGTGAGAGGTAAGTTCAAAGGAAATGTGAGAGACAATTTATTTACACAGAGGATGGTGGGTGCCTTGAACACACTGTCAGAGGATCCTCAGATGCTGCCTGACCGGCTGTGCTTTTCCAGTACACACTCTTCGACTCTGATCTCCATCATCTGCAGTCCTCACTTTCTCCTAGTGTATACATCCTGCCCTGATTTGCCTTTCTAAAATGCCACACCCCACATTTAACTCCATCTGCCACTGCTCAGCCCACTGGCCCATCAGATCAAGATCCTGTTGTAATCTGAGGTAACCCTCTTCGCTGTCCACTACACCTCCAAATTTGGTATCATCTGTAAACTTACTAACCATACCTCCTATGTTCACATCCAAATTATTTACATAAATGATGAAAAGCAGTGGACCCAGCACTAATCCTTGTGGCACATCGCTGGTCACAGGCCTACAGTCTGAAAAACAACCCTCCACCACCACGCTCTGTCTTCTACCTTTGAGCCAGTTGTTTCCAAATGGCTAGTTCACCCTGTATTCCATGAGATCTAACCTTGCTTTGCAGTCTAGTGAATTGATTAATCATGCAAATAGATGTAAACAGGTATATAGAGTCAGAATTGTATGGTACATCAACAGACCTTTTGATCATTCAACTCGTCCATGCCGACCAGATATCCTAAATCAATCTTGTCCCATTTGCCAGCATTTGGCCCATACCCTCCTAAACCCTTCCTTTTCTCTTGCCCATCCAGATCTCTTTTTAAATGCTGTTATTGTACCAATCTCCACTACCTCATCTGGCAGCTCATTCCATACATACACACCCTCTGCATGAAAATGTTGCCCCTCTGTACCCTTTTAAATCTTTTCCTTCTCACCTTAAACCTGTGCCCTCTAATTTTGGACTCTCCTACCCTGGGTAAAAGATGTTGGAGTTGTGATTAGAGAGACATGGCTGCCAAATGACCACAAATGGAAACTGAACATTCAGGCATATGCAGTATTTAGGAAGGACAGGCAAAAAGGAAAAAGCTGTGGAATTGCATTATTGGTTAAAGAGAACATAAATGTAATATTAAAATAAAAATCTTAGCACAGATGCAGTAGAATCTTTGTAGGTAGAATAGAGACATGTCAAGGGGCAAAAACCATTGATGGGGAAATATACAGACCACTGTGTGGTAATGTTGGGAAGCATGTTGAACAGGCAATCAGAGATGCATCCACTAAAGGAGCACTTGTAATTATGGGTGACTTTAATCTAAATATAGATTGGGAGATTCAAATTAGTTACAACACTTGAGAGAATAAATACCTAGAGTATAAATGGGATGTTTCTCTGGACTATTACGTTGTGAAACCAACTAGAAAACAATCCAGCTTAGACGGAGTATTATGCAATAAGAAATGCATAACTGGTACTGCAGTTATTAGACCCCCTCAGGGATGAGCAACCATAATATGATAGAATTCTTTATCAAGGTGGAGAGTGACACAGGTGATCTTGAGACTAGGGTTCTGAATCTTCAGGGAATCCACAATGGTTTGAGGGCTGAATTGGCTATGATTACTACACAAAGTTATTGCAAGTGATAACAGGGGATAGGCAATGGCAAACATTCAAAGAACAAATGGATGAATTACAAAAATTGTTTATTCCTGTATGACACAAGAGTGCAAAGAGAACAGTGACCAAACAATGGCTTACGAGGGAAGTTAAAGATAGTAATAGATGCAAAAACGAAAGAGAGGCATACAAATTGGCAAGAAAAAACAACAGACTTGAGAATTAGGAACAGTTTAGCAAAGAAGGACCAAGGGATTGATTAAGAAAGGGGAAATACAGCAACGGAGTAAGCTTGCAGGGAACTCACAAACTGACTGTAAAAGTTTCTATAGGTGCGTAAAGAGACCAATATAGGTCCCTTAGAGTCAGAAATGGGAGATATTATATTGGGAAACAAAGAAATGGCTGGTGAACTAAACTCAAAATAAAACAAAGAACAACAGATGCTACAGATCTGAAACAAAAACAGAAATTGATGGTGCAACTCAGATCTAGCAGCATCTGTTGGGGAGCAAGTAGAGTTAATGTTTTGAGTCCATCAAAACTGATGAAGGATCTGAAGAGCCAATTTCTGTTTGTGAACTAAATTTGTACTTTGCTTTGTCTTCACAAAGGAGGACATGAGTAATGCACCAGACCACAGGGTTTAATGGGAGGGAGGAACTGAAGCAAATCTGTATTAGTGAAGAAACATGTTGGGGAAATTGATGGAGTCAAAGGACAATAACTCCTCAGGCCTGATAACCTACATGTGCAGGAAGTGGCTTCAGAATAGTGGATGCATGGAGGCTAGCTAGCTAAGGAGGGGGGAGAGATAATTATACACCATTTGGTAGTGTGGAAAATGCTGGGATGTATTATCAAGAATGTTATATCAAGGCATTTAGAAATCAGATACAGTCAACATGGATTTACAAAAGGCCAAACCATGCTTCACGAATCTACTGGAATTCTTCAGAGATTAACCAGAAGAGTTGATGGGGAAGGCCAGTGAATGTTATTTATTTGGACTTTCAGAAGGCTTTCGACAAGTCCCACATAAGAGATAAATATGTAAAATTAAAGCATATGGGACTGGCAGCAGTGTATTAAGACGGATAGAAAACTGATCAGCAGATAGGAACAAAGAGGGACTTTCTCTGAATGGCAGGCAGAGAGTAGTAGGGTACTGCTGGGATTGGTCCAAGCTATTTACAATTGATGTTAATGATTTAGATGAGGGAAATAAATACAACCTCTCACAATTTGCAGATGAGATGAAGCCGGATGCAAGGGTGAGTTGTGAGGAAGATGCAGAGATGTTGCAATGTGATTTGGACAGGCTGAGTGAGCGGGCTGCGTGGCAGATGGAGTACAATTAGGATAAATTTGAAGCTATTCACTTTTGGTAGTGCAAATAGGAAGGCAGATTGTTATTTGAATGGCTGAAAATTGACAGAGGAGAATGATCAACGAGACTTGGGTGTTCTTGTGCACCAGTCACTGAAAACAAGGTGCAGCAGGCAGTAAAGAAGGCAAACTAAATATTGATCTTTATATCGAGAGGAGTCGAGCCCAGGAATAAGGATGTCTTCCTGTAATTATAGAGGGCATTAGTGAAGCCACACTTTGAATACTGTGTGCAGCTTTGGTCTCCTTACCTGAGAAAGAATGTTTTTGCTGTAAGACAGAGTATAGCAAAGGTATAACAAATTGATTCTTTAGATAGCAAAACTGATATATGAGGAGCAATCAAGTCAACTAGGACAATATTCAAAGGAATTTAGAAGAATGGGAGGGGGTGTGGTATCTCAAAAATCTATAATATTCCAACAGGATTAGACAGTTAGATGCAGGAAAGATACACACACTGCTTGGTGAGTCCAAAACCTGGGGTCATAGTTTAAGGATAAACCTTTCAAGCATAACATTTTTGGACTGAGATGAGAAGAAATTATTTCATCGAGAGAATGGTGAGTCTGGAATTCACTACCACAGAAAGTGGTTGAGGCCAAAACATTTTGTGTTTTACGAGGAGAATGTGGATGTAGCTCTCATGGCTAAATGGATCAAGGGATGTGGCGGAGGGAAGGATTAGGACAATGAACTTGATCAGCTATAATCATAATGATTGGTGGAGCAGACTTGAGGGGCCAAATGAGTATAGTGCTAGTAAAAGCACAGAAGGTCAGGCAGCATCTGAAGAGTAAGAGGGTCAACATTTCGGGCTTAACTCTTCATCAGTCCAAAGTGCTTAAAGGCCACAAAGTCATTTTGATAGCCACTGAGAGAAGGCAAGTGCATAAGATGAGCTACGTGGATGAGGGAATAGGGTGACATGAGTGGAAAGCGGGTAAAAAGACACAGAACTGGGGTTTGGAGAATGGTTGAGTTTTGATGTTGTGGTTTGGGTCAGGAGGTTGGGCTTCAGGTGAGTTGCTGATGGGGTTGGGGTGATTCGAGTGGGTGACGATCAAGGCCACTACATTCCCCTACAATGTAAATCTGTTTCTTTTAATCCTTACCTTTCAAATGTTTTCCTTTCAGAACTCTTTTAGATTGGCAAAGACATACAATGATATGTCAAAAAAGAGAATATCATTTGTCTAAATATGTTGCTTTAACTGTCAGTTTAAAAGATGGTCATATTCATTTGGTTCAAAGTGGAAAATAACTGGCAAATCTTTTCAAGTTTGATTTTAGAGTAAAAGTCAGACTCTGACCTAGTATTAACTGGCAACTGATTTGATAGTGGCAGCTATCAATCATCTGAAACCCCTGTGTCTGAATAAAGCATTGATGACTGTAGCAGGAAGCTAGAAAGTGATTTTTATAACACATGGTTGAGGTAGACAGCAGAGTAGAAAACTAGCAAGCAGGATGCCATATGTAGTAATCACCAGATTTCTCCCAGTGCCATGAGTCTAGAACTAGGAAGATAGAGTCATACAGCATGGAAACAGACCCTTCGGTCCAACTCGTCCATGCCGACCAGATATCCCAACCCAATCTAGTCCCACCTGCCAGCACCCGGCCCATATCCCTCCAAGGAGCTTAGAAATCGAGGTTTCGGGCAAAAGCCCTTCATCAGGAATAAAGGCAGTGAGCCTGAAGCATGGAGAGATAAGCTAGAGGAGGGTGTGAAACAAACTCGCTACCACAGCCACATTTGCTTCCTCAGTGCCTGCCTCCGTAACCAACTCATCCCACTCGGACTCCGGACCACCTTTAAACCAGCAGAGTTCGGACCTGAACAGGACAAACAGTACAGACTACAGATTCAAAAACACCAGCAACAGTTCTCCTTCAAGATCCTCCGCTCCACGCTTGCAGCAATGCGCTGGCACCTAACCTCTCTACAATCAGTCCTGCATCAGCTGAGGGCCACACTCTCTCAGAATTGCAAAGGACCCACTCTATACAACATCCTCAAGAGAATTCATACTCTCAACAAACAGTATTTCAACTCCATCTCAAACATCAAAAACTGTAAGTACAACAAACATTTATCCACCCACCTCCATAACCAGCGCTCC